>NW_015172600.1:376376-378570 GCF_001447785.1 Gekko japonicus | reverse complement strand
CCTCTCTCCCCTCCCACTTTCTCTCTCTTTCTCCTTCCTCCCTCCCTCTCTCTCTCTCTCTTTCTCTCTCTGTCCCTCCCTCCCTTCCTTTTTTTCTTCCACCCACCCACCCTACCTTTCTAGGGCTCGTTGTCTCCATCTACAACGGGCTTTGCTCCCTTGTTATTATATATTACATTTTTATTCTGCCTTTCTTTATATTATGAACCCAAGACTGGCCACCCAAACTTTGCAATTTCTTATAGTCCAGCCAATCATCTTGCTATCCTGCAGTTAGATTCTTGGAGGGAGGGAGGCAGCTGAATGTGTGGGGTAGCAAGGGGTCATTTCATAGTTTATACAGGGACAACCTGACAACCTCTGTACATTAGTGCCTTGGGCAGGACCTTAGGTCAGCACTTTACTAAGCCGTGTCTCCTTGTAGGTTTCCCTTTTCTGATACCAGAGTGTATAGATATCCATAATGAAACCCCCATATTTCAGTAAAATTCAGATGGGACTCCAGCAAAGCATTTCCCAGCAGAACAACAGGGAAGCAGCTTAAATAAATCCAAAATCTACTCCACCTACTCCTAGCATAAAAAAAGGAAAACAGCCTGAAGAGTTCTACATACAGTGCAGTGCAATGCAATGCAATGCAATGCAATGCAATACAATAACCTTTATTGGCATATAAAATCAGTAAGATAAGAACTTCGTCAAAATAAAATTATATCTATAAATCTTAGAACACACCAATATTAAGAATAGTTTCTTGCTACCAAAAACAGCGTTCCGTACGCCTTGGTGTTTAGTCATGCCGGCCACATGACCATGGAAACGTCTTCGGACAGCGCTGGCTCTTCGGCTTTGAAACGGAGATGAGCACCGCAACCCTAGAGTCAGATTCGACTGGCTTTCGAGCAAGGGAACCTTTACCTTTTAACCAAAATTTTAGACAAAAATTCAGCTATCTGTACAGTCACTTCTGGTGTCTTATCAGCAAGGAGAAACCTGACTGCATTATCAGAATTGATCCTACTCAGTAAGGGTTTAATCAAAAATAGTCAGAGATGTGACTGGAAGGGGCAGTATAGCAGAATATGATCTAAGGTATCAGGTTCTCTAGGTGAGCATTTCAGAATGTCTCTATATCTACCTGAGACCCAGGATGAGGGGAAAACATTGAATCTGGCCAGCATAAAGGCGACCAAGTGTAGTGACCATAAAACCTTTTGGGCACTGGTCTCTGGCTCATAATTTACTTGGGCCAAGCACATCTCCCAAAATTACTGCACAAGATTGGACAATTTACTATTCAGAGCTTTTTACTGATCCATCTTGCCTAGAATCAGGAAATAATGAATTAATGCCTGCTGATCTGCCAGACTGGCCACCTGTCTCATATGATGAAGTTTTTGACCTCATTAACTCTTTTAAATCTGGCAAAGCCCCAGGACCTGATGGCCTGCCTATTGAACTTTTTAAGAGTATTGATCGGTGGTCACAAGCTCTTGCCCTTCTTCTTAAGGGTTGCTACAGTTAGTATTGGGACTAGCCCTCAATTCCCATGAAGACTTCTCATATTGGACCTGTCTGTATACTACTAAGAGACATTCTTGGCTTCTAAGCTTAGTAGTATACAGACAGGTCCAATATGAGAAGTCTTCATGGGAATTGAGGGCTAGTCCCAATACTAATTGTAGCAACCCTTAAGAAGAAGGTGCTTCTAGAAACCAGAAAGGTGCAATTTCAAACTATCAAATATTATGACACAATGGCTTTCGAGCAAGGGAACCTTTACCTTTACCTATAAGTTGTTCTGCTTCTGATGAAGTTTTGACATGAAACCAAGCAAAAGCCGGCTGCTTTGTAAACGTGAAAATTGAAAAAAAAAACTTACCTGTAATGGATTAGCAATATTCTAATGATTGTTCTGGCTAACAACATTGCAATTTGTATTGCTCTATTATATAGTACTGAGATATTGTATTGTTATGGCTAATATGCCTTGCATATAAATTTTGTAAATTTTGATATAGTATCTAAATATATAAGTGACTGTATTTGCATACATATCCAAGTGTTTTAGTGGGTTTTCTACTACTTTTTCCCAGTTTGTTTTTTCTCTGTGTCTTAGTACTGGGAGGTCTGTTTTTCTTGTTTTGGAAGAACATAAGAGAAGCCAATGTTGGATCAGGCCAATGGCCCATCC
>NW_015172600.1:343976-375758 GCF_001447785.1 Gekko japonicus | reverse complement strand
AGCATTGGCCTTTTTTATTGCAGTCACACACTTTCTTGACATTTGCAGTGAGTTATCTACTACGACTCCAAGATCTCTCTCTTGGTCAGTCTCTGCTAGTTCGGACTTTATCAACGTGTATTTATAGTTAGGATTTTTGGCTCCAATGTGCATCACTTTGCACTTGGCCACATTGAACCCCATTTGCCAAGTTGACACCCACTTGCCCATCCTCGATAGATCCCTTTGGAGTGCCTCGCAATCCTCCCTGGTTCTCACCACCCTGAACAACTTCGTATCATCCACAAATTTCGCCACTTCACTGCATATTGGGAGCCAGATGGGCCTAGACTGGAGTGATATGGTTACTACAACCTATTCCAGTCAACAGCCTGGCTGCAACATTCTGTACCAACAAAAGTTTCCAAACACTTCCCAAGGGCAGCCCCATGTAGAGTGCATTGCAGTAATCTAATCTAGATGTAACTGGTATGCACCACAGTGGCTAACCAGTCAAAGCTGGTAAAAGGCACTCCTGGCCATAGCTGTCACCAGCTTATCCAACAGAAGGAAGAACCATATCCAAGAGTACTGCCAGACTACGACCTTTTCCTTCAAGGGGAGTACACTCCCATTCAGAGCAGGTGACACCTTAAATACAAGGTCAGACTTTTTGCTCACCAGTTGCATTACCATACAATGCTCCCTCTAGGCTGTGGAATCTTGTGAGCAAAAATTCTACTTTGTGAGCTACTGGCATGAAAGTTGTGATCAGGCAATTTGGCTACTGTATAAATTAGTATTCTCTGGAGCCATCCTTCCTGAGCTAAAACAAAATGTGTGAGCCAGAGGCAAAAAACCCCCTGTGAGCTAGCTTACACTAACTCAGCTTAGAGGGAACACTGCTACCATCTTGTTTGGCTTAAAGTTCAGTTTATTAGTCTGCATCCACTACAAACAGACTCCAGGCACCAGTTCTGGATTTCTACAGCCTCCCTGGGATCAGCTGGAAGTGCAAAACAAAGCTGAGTGCCATCCACATGTTGGTGAGCACCAGGGGTCATTTCCTGCAGGAGCTCACAGGAGCAGAGCTCCGGCAGTAAGGAGCCCAGGGGGCGGGCACATGCAACAAGCCCCACCCCCTGCTCCCAGCAGCCCTCAGTCAAAGCAAGAAGCAGCGAGGTAAGTTGCAGAGCCCGCCCCCCCAGCCCCCTGGCCCAAAAGAGTCCAGTGGCACCTTTAAGACCAAGTTTTATTCCATTACAAGCTCTCCCTCCTCTGCGAGGACAGATCTGCATGTTCCTCTCCCCCCCCCCCATGGCTAGAACCCAAACAGATCCCACAGTGGGTGTTGCCTTCTGACCCACTTCCGGTGATGTCAGGGTGTGTTTGGTATATGCTAATATGCTAATGAGCTCCTGCACCTCTTTTTCTACGAAATGACCCCTGGTGAGCACCCAGGCCAAAACTCCAGATAACAGCATCATACACCTCTGAGGTCCTGCCTGTTCCCTTCCCAAACCCCTCCCTCCGTAAGCATACAAAATCTCCAGGAAATTCCCAAACCAGCGTTGGCTAATTTAAGAGGGGAAAAGAACAAGGTCCCCTTCTACAGCCTTCTTTGACCTATTTGATTGTTGTTGTTGTTAGTCATTTTAAGGGATTTTTCCTGTTGAAAAAAGGAAGATAAGATCCCTAATTAATACTAGCAGGCAGGGAGAGATAAGGCCTATAAAAATTAGAGTTTTATTAGAAAAGTTATATTCCCTACAGTGAGAAATATAAATTGTAATTCCAAACAGACTGTAGGTGTACATTAGTAGAGGCTATGAATTGATTACTGCTGGTATTCTGTGTAGCATGAGAGAAAAACACATAGCTTCCTAGGCATCTTTTTTTCTAGTCAGCAAGTTATGAACCTTCTCTCTTCTTAACAAACCCATGCAGGACCGTACCTTTGGTGGGGCATTTTAGGGTAACTCCCCCTCAGCCATGAGCCATTCCCCACCACCACCACTCCACCCCAAAAGGTGGGAGCACTGCCACACTCATTTGCCTCGCTACAGGAGAAGGAGAGCCGTTTGGTGCACTCTCTGCTCAGCAGCAGAGAGTGCATTCTGACCAGCTCTCTTTCTCCCAGGCCAGGTGCCCTGGGGAAGGCAGGCAAGGGATGGTGGTGGTTGACATGGCTGGCATGAGTGTGGCGCCGTCATTGGGCAACTTGTTGTTGTTCAGTCGCACAGTCGAGTCCGACTCTTTGCGACCCCATGGACCAGATCACACCAGGCCCTCCTGTCTTCCACCGTCCTCTGAGGTTTGCTCAACTTCATGTTCATTGCATCTATGACACTGTCTAACCATCTCATCCTTTGCCGTCCCCGTCTTCTTTGACCTTCAATCTTTCCCAGCATCAGGGTCTTCTCCAGTGAGTGCTCCCTTCTCATTTGGTGGCCAAAGTATTTGAGCTTCAGTTTCATTATCTGGCCTTCCAGGGAACAGTCAGGGTTGATTTTTTTTTAGGATTGACTGATTTGATCTTCTTGTAGTCCAAGGGACTCTCAAGAGTCTTCTCCAGCACCATAGTTCAAAAGAATCTATTCTTCGGCGCTCGGCCTTCCTTATAGTCCAACTCTCGCAGCCATACATGACTACTGGGAATACCATTGCTCTGACCATACGGACTTTTGTTGGCAGGGAGATGTCTCTACTTTTTATCATGCTGTTTAGGTTCGCCATCACTTTCCTCCCAAGGAGCAGGCGTCTTTTAATTTCATGGCTGCTGTCACAGTCTGCGGTGATCTGGGATCCCAGGAACGTGAAGTCTGTCACCACTTCCACGACTTCCCCTTCTATTTGCCAAGGAGTGATGGGGCCGGATACCATGATCTTAGTTTTTTTGATGTTGAGCTTCAAGCCCACTTTTGCGCTCTCCTCTTTTATTCTGAGCAAGAGGCTCTTAAGGTCCTCTTCACTTTCTGCGATTAGAGTGGTATCGTCTGCATATCTGAGGTTGTTAATCTTTTCCCCAGCACCTACTTTGCCTTTAAGCGGGAAGTGCTGCTGAGGCCTTCCGAGTAACTTCATGCACCTGAGCATCACTGCGTGTACCTCCTCTAAGGCCAGCTCTGCTGTGTAGGTAGGTCACTCGGAGCGGAGCCCTCCCCAATGTGCCTAGCCACTGAGCACAGGCCCCAGAGCCGGGGCGGGCAGGCTCTGCTTGCAGGAAAGCCCCAGACAGCTCTGACAGCCCCTAAAGGGTTTGTTAAGCAGGCATGCTCACAGCGCATGGCCCCAAAGAGGCAGAGATCTGTTATGGCCTGTCTCTGCACCACACCCACTCCTCGCATGCTCCCTGAACCAGCAAGCTGGAGACTGGCCATGCCCATGAGCTAGTCTAATTAGTAATCTAATTAAGTTCCCTGCTACCCGCTCCCCTGCCCCAGCATCCCTGCCCCTGCCCCACCAACCCAAAAAAATTGGCTATGGGCCTGAACCCATGTTACAAAGAGTCATGTCTGCAGCCCGTGAGTAAGTGAAACTACGTATGTTCATTACAACACAGTGCTAACAAAAGTTTGTTCCAAATAACAAAAAAGTCAGTGACTGCCATTTTTTTCTGAATCATTGAGACCTGTTTCGTTGAAGTCTGTAGCCTTTTCATTTGTACCAACCTTGGCATTTAATCGGGCAATATAATGTTTAGACAGATTCACATGCTGTATCCCTTATAGGGAAGGACACTGTGGATTTTGCCATGAACGTGTTTGAAAGTTGGAGCTCACTGTGTTCAAAGGTGTCATAGTTGAATACTCAATCTGCTTGGTTCAGGCTAACCAGCCTCGAATCCCTGCCAAACTGGTTTGTATTAGGTTTTTGCATAATTGCACATGCACAAAGATTCTGCCAGTTCAAACTGATTGGCAGCCATTAGTGTCACTAAGGACTATTTAGACAAACACCGCAGGGTCAGATTTTATTGAAACGCAGCATTTGTTTGACTGATTTATATGATTTATGCTTGATCTAATTGTCTATCTAAACAGTTGCCTGCTGAGCAGAGCAGTTACACAGCAAAGATGGGAGGGTAGTAGAATTTGGTTGGGCTGTGCGATAACATGCCTGGCAAAAAGCCTACTGCATTGTACTGCATGGTTAGGAAGGAATATGGTAAAAGAATACAGTGAAGCAGCCTGTCAAGCACCAATGAACAGATTGACAAGCTATCCAACTGATTATCAAAAAATCAGGTCCCTTTTCATGACTGGACAACAAAACATGAGTGGATTCAGCACGTGTTCAACCATCCCTGACCCCTCACCTTCACAGAACTCATTTAAAACACACACCAGTCATAATGATATGATTTTGCTTCTCTTGTACCTGTGACAATTGCCTCCTTCTACATTGTTCTACTGTCAGGTTCCCAGTCAAATCACTCTCCACACACACTTTAGCAGTGAATGTTTTATTTAAAGATATGAGATGATATGGGTTCAAACTCTTTGTTAGGACTGAATTGCAAAGGCGGGAAAGCAAGATATAGGTACAACCCCAAAATTCCATTCACATCCACATCAGCATTACTACAATGACTTTGAAAGATATACAACCATTATCTAGCCCGGCACAGACTTACTTCAAGGACATTTCTCGTGTGAAAGATGTCTTGAGGCCCTTTAGGAAAGTTACCAAGCAAGCCTCCCTAATTTAGTACAGACACTCACTCCCCACCACCAGGCGTGCAGTGGCAGGTGAGGGCATCGATAAAGGGTACAGAGGGCAAGCAGGATGTATCAGGTTACAATACATTAGGTTTCAGCTAGCCAGATGCCCGAGTCTGACATCTACCTTGCACATGGCCACTATTTTAAAATTTCCATTTCGGATAGCTATTAGGAACTGATGATCTAAGAACTAGAACATATATTCTCTCCAATGTATGAAATTCTATTGGATAGTAATCTAAGTGCATGGAAAGGACATTTTTCAATTGGGGAAAATTTCTTGGTTTTGAAATCTCTGGTTTCAGTTTTAATATTTACTAATGGGTAATTTTTTCAGTGTATCTATACCTTATATTCAAAGAGAATCTAATGAAAATGGTACATCAGTGGTACCTAACACCACAGAAATTTGCAAAAACATATACACTCTCTAAATAATCTTGTTGGTATTGTAAATTTCTGAACACTGGTTTCATGTACATGTGGTGGATGTGCACATGAGGGGGATTGGCAGACATTTATAGACACAATGAAGCAGGGACTAAAACTGGAGTTTCCTTTCAAACCACAGGCTTTATTAGTCAATTATACAACAAAGTTTCTCAAGAAAGTTTTTGGATCTTTCTGTATTTGATCACAGCAGCTAGAATTGTTTTTGAAAAACAATGGAAATGGGATATCTTATATTCTAATTCCAACAGAGGGCGTTTTGTGTGGATACTTATTTCCACTAATAGGAAGTTCACTCTGCCCCAACAGCTTTTCCCACATATTCAGCATACTTCCTGTGTCTGCAGAAAAATCCAAGAAGTAAAAAAATCCCTTCAGGGAGGGTTGAATTCCCCCCAATACCTTTTGAAATGGCCTCTGCAGGGATCTAACTCTAGACATCAATGATGAGAGAGAGATTAGAACGTTCAGGGCGAGGTGGGGGAGGCTTCTAACTGGCTCTGTGAGTCAAAGGGTGGGGAAGGGCCCTTTCCAGGCCTCTTTTGGCCTCGGAGGGAGGGAGGGAGCCTTGGGGGGGGCAGGCCTGACAAGGATTGCCAGTGCCAGGCTGGGGAATCCCTGGAGGTTTTGAGGTGCTGTAAGGAGGGCAGGGTTTGGGGAAGGGAGAGGCCTCAGCTGGGTATAATGCCACAGAGTCCACCCTCAAAAGCAGCCATTTTCTGCAGGAAGACAGACCTCTGCTGTCTAAAGTCCAGTTATAATTCTGGGGGGTCCCCAAGTCCCATTTGGAGGTTGGCTACTCTAGGCCTGGCAGTTGTCTAGGGTTGCCAGGTCCCCCCTGATTTGCATGACTCAGCTAGGCCTGGCTGCTTGCTACCATTCATCAGCAGCCACCCTATGAAAGCCAGTGAGGTGCAGCAGTTAGAGCTTCAAAGTAGGGTCTGCAAGACCCAGGTTCAGATCCCCATCTTGCAGTGAAAGCTGGCTGCGTGATTTTGGACCAGTCACATATTTCAGCCTAACCAACCTCACAGGGTTGTTGTGCAGATAAAAAGGAGGAGGGAATAATGAAAGCGGCTTTGGTCCCCACTGTGGAGAAAGACTGTAATTTTCCTAGGTAGAGGCTGGGGGGTGGAGATGAAAAGCAGAAGACAGAGAGGCAGATAAAGGTGAATTGGCTGTTAAATAAATAAATAAATAGGGTTGCCAACTCCAGGTTGGGAAATTCCTGGACATTTGAGGGGTGGAGCAGAAAAAGAGAGAGAAAGAGTGATGAAGTGGGGAGGCAGAAAAACAATGAGAAAGATGACAGGTCAGAAAGAGAGAGGAAGTCACATGCATGGAGGAGAAATAGAGAGCAAGAAAAGGGGGGCAGAGGGGAGAAATAGTGTCAGAGAGGTAGGGGGTGAGGAGAGGAAGCAAAGGTGTGATGAATGAGATAACCATCCCGCAAGTTTCTTGCGGGCCACCACTTGTACTTCCTAATGCTAAAAATGGACTGATAAAATTAAAGAGATACATATAGTGATTAAGCTCATTGCATTGAGAAATAGAGTAGGATGGCTAACACCTTTCCTGGCACCCTTCAAATGCTTCAGAGTGGGGGAAGCAAATCGGAGGGGTTTAAAGGCTTCCTTCCAGGGAAGCTGATCTATTAACTGGCAAACCCGCTGGGATGATCGGTTTCCCCTGGGAGGAAGCTATTTCAGTGCTCCTTTCACTTCCCCTACTCTGGAGCAGGGGAGAAATGGATCCCTGAAATGGCTGCCAGGCATTTAAACTGAACAGCTGATGGGTGGCTCCGCTCCTCAGCTGTTAGGTTTAAATGGCCAGGGGGTTCAGTATAGCTGAAAGTACCCAAATAAAAGCTGAATAAAATCGGCACTTTTTTTCTGGCTCAGTTATATCGGTAGCCAAATATAGTCCTCTGATCCATATTTGGCTTACATAATACATGAAAAGTACTGATAAGGTATTTTTGGGGTATTTATTCAGCTTGGTTACTGTCAAATGCACATCCCAGTCATGGTCTTAAAAATTGGTGAATAATTCCATCAATATTACACATATTTCATATGCGTTTGTTTTCCACACAAACTCAGACAAGCTTAATACTCATTTGTTCCCTGCCCCCATCCTACTTGCTTCTGCTGGGTATTTCAGGGGCTCCAACAGATTCCCTTACCCCACCTCACCCCACTCTAGCCTTTCACTGCGGCGCTATTGAAAGGGAAGCTTCACATCTGCTAATAGACAGCCAGCTGAACATTTGTTCTGAGCCGCTTGCATTTAAGCAGAAAATGACACTGATTGTCACTAAATATAACGAGTGTCGTATGTATGTTTCATTGGAACTGCAAGCTCAAATTAGCCTGTCAGAATTTCAACATACCCTGATGCAAACCTGTCAAATGACACAATTAGCTCAAGAGAATAAAGAAAAGGCTTGTCAAAGGCATCAAGGCTTTACTCTTGATCAAGTCCTGTCCCTTTGCTCAGTACCTTTATTAAATCCAAATGCATTTCACGCATCCTGTTAGGTCAATACTTCTATTCCTTGCCTCATCCTAGCACCGTCATTTCAGACTTTTAAATGTGTTAATTTTAGAAAGGGCAGCATCCTGTTTACAGGCCCCTAAATTGTGGATTACCAGGAAGGTGCATAGATGTACACGAAATCTTATCAAAGACTGAACCCTAGTGTTAGGTAAGAAAAGCAAGGAAAACGCACCACATCAGAGGGACACTGGAGAGAAACTATTTTAAAGCCTTGATAATGAAACAATCTTCATGAAGGAGGGAAAAGCCATGCACAGTGCCCTTGGTGCAGAATAATACCAGTGTGTTTTGTCAGAGAAATATAGCTCCAGAAGCAGGAAGTGGGGGGGGGGAGATAACTGTGAAAGAATGAGAGAGAATAATTCACTATTTTTCTATGGACTTTTTTCCGGAGGTGTACTTTGCTTCTAAATATCATTCATGTGTTTTATATACAGTCATTCATCCCTAGCTTTACAAAGAGGACCATGTTCAGTGGAAACCATCTGAGGATATCACAATGCTTTCTACAGAGAAAATACAGTCAGTGGATTCTCTGAGTTCATTCAGCTCCATGACAATCTGCAGCCAGAAAAGAGAACAAAGATGAGCCTGGCTTCATGGGATTCCTTTCCTTGACCCCTCATTAAGACACAATATAAAAGCAATATTAGAAGCTGTATATAACTATTTCCAGTATTTACCTCACCATATGGTTGATTAGAGGCATAGTAGTACTAGGGATAAAACATCTTATTAAAGAGATAATAGAGGAAAAAACAAAATATAACATATTGACTTCTTGAGGATCACCATCCACTTCAGCACAGTACTCTCCCATTACCAGGTAAGGCTGTGGTCACACACACACTAAATAATCCATTTTCAATCCACTTTCAATGCACTTTTCAACAGGGTTTTGCCAGTTCACACACAGTAAAATCCCACTGGAAAGTGCACTGGAAGTGGATTGAAAGTGGATTATTTAGTGTGTATATGACTGCAGCCTAAGCCTCTAATGACAAAGTTTTCAACAGTAGATACCATTCCCAACTAGCAAAATTCATGGATGGTGAACTTCCCAAATGATAATGACTGGCTTTCATGTCACAGGTTTCTGCCGCTCAAGTTCCAGATAGAGGGAATGCTAAATTGTCCATTGGAGTTTTCATAATATCAGACCATTAACTACTGCTTGATCACCCAGGTCCTGAGCATGACTTTTCTTATCAGTTTGAGCTGTCAAGACAGATCAAAAAGAGAGGTGTAAAGGTAGATTCATCATATAAATATCTCTGTACCTAATAGCACTTCATTATTGGTTATTAAAGCAAATTGTTTTTCAGGTTATTGCACAAAGACTGTGCAAAGATTACACCCTGACCTGGATAGCCCAGGCAAACCCAATTTCATCATATCTCAGAAGCTAATCATGGGCCCCGGTCACACAGAGCATTAGGCACACTAGAGAGACGGAAGATAGGCGGATTTTCCGGGCGCAATCTCACCGCCACATCTGGGAAGCGTAGAGCTCCCGTGCCTCACCCGAGGCTTCACTCCAAAGATGTGCTGTAAAAAACTAGTATCTCCGAGGTACTAGTTTCCGGAAACCGCGGGGCAAGGGAGGGCGTCAGATCATGTTTCTGGCGTTAGCTTGTGGCATCCAGCACCCGCTCATGTCCCGTCGCGAAAAGGCTTTTTTTTGTCAAGTCTCCACGGGTGCGCACAAGCACCCAACGGCGCATGCGAACACTTGGGTTAAAAACAACAACACAACCCCCACGGTGCCGCTTCTTTGCCTCGCCGCAGGAGTGAGGTATGATTGGCACCTCCCCCCAACCACGGGACGTCGCCGGGACATCGGGCGAAACATTTGATCTAGCTGCCGCGCAGTAGTTTGCTCCGGGGAAAACAGCCATGCCTCCCCCCCGCGATATCCGGCCCGTGTGACCGGGGCCAGGGTTGACTCTGGCAAGTACTTGGATGGAAAACCTCCTTGAAATACCATAAGGGGGAGGCAGGGGCAGGCTTTATTCAGCCACCTCTCTGAATAGCCTCCAGGCCCCCAGTAGGGGTCAGTCACCAGAGATCACCATGACTTCCAGGTGCGCACACGGACACTCTCACACACACATGCACATATGAAAAATACAAAAAAATTGTGCAAAGATTGCCAAGTAAAAACTATAGATGCACACAGGAAGAAACTAAAAGAGCATAACTAATCTCTTGAATGGTTAAATATTAATTAGACAAGAATGGAACATGGAAATGTTTAAAACAAATGTTCTTGGTGGTATTATTAAATGTTAACTTTTATGCATACGAAATCATTTTGTAGCCAGTTAAAACGTTTTGGGGTTTTTTTTGTGGTCTAGCAAATGCATAATTAATACATTTTTTCTCGCCATTGATGTTTAATAATTAACTGGTATGCCTAACATTTAGACAGCAAAAAGAAGAGAAAGCCTTTGAAAAAAATGTAACATTCCATGAAGAATGTTATAGAGATTAATCATTTTCATTAAGGATTTTGGGGGGGTTATAATTTATTTTAATATACCAAGTAACAACCTCTTTAGATCCTCTTAAAGTCTGACGGGGGAATGATGAGCCTTTTCTGTTATTTCCTGCATCCAGTGCAATATTCTGTTTCCTAGCTGTGTGAGAAATCCAGCAATAACTAAATGCTGACCTAGGGTTCCCCCCGCCCACAACGTTTTTGGGAAATAGCTTTTAAAAGCAGCAGACACAACCCAAGAAAGGAAAGGTCTTCCATTGACTAGTCATATGAACTGACTCAGTGCCTATCAGGGAAAAAGTGGTAACTGGCAAGTGTTAGGCAGCAGTGCCTGGCAAACTAGAGGTTACAGATGGACTTGAATGGCAATTGGCAAGCAGGAAGAAAGGACTGCCTTCTGGGTATGGATTCTATGCTTTTCTTATGTTCCATTCAGTGTTCCCTCTAAGCTGAGTTAGTGTGAGCTAGCTCACACTAACTCAGCTTAGAGGGAACATTGGTTCCATTCTATTGTGTCCCTATCCCATTTCAGCGGATGAGAGAAAAACAGAAGTCAAGAGAAAATAAGACTGGGGAAGTTCCTCCCAATGTGAGATTTTACAGAAGGTGGATCTGGAGAATCACTGGCAACTTCCTTCAGCTGGGACAACAGAGAACCAGTTCTAGGTTATCTTAGAAGATTCACACTAGTCTAAGAGTTGGTTGGAGCCAGAACACAGTTAGAGCAAAGAAAGAGCTGATTTTTAAAAGCTGTGGGAAAAATCAGAAAGAGCTGATTTTTAAAAGCTGTGGGGCTGACATTTATAATTACTTGCACATGTATCTCTCCAGCTCATCATGCTCAGCTGTATTATGAATCATGTGCCATAAGTCTCAGCAGTTGTTCTTCAGCTTGGAACATAAAGGGAGATTCAACACATGCACAGTCAGTGCTGCTTTGTAGGTACATGAACAAGGAGTTCCCTAATGTCAATCCCTTATTCTTGATGAAATGTTCATTGTTATCTGTGAATGCTGTGATCGGGCCAAGTTACCAGGTTTTTATTTAGTGGATATGTTTACCGTTTGGGTCAATTTTCTTCATAGTTTCTTATAAATGATTTAATGTGGCAGCTGTCCTTGATCATTTATATAAGTCTGGACTGGGCCATATAGTGTGGATAAATAGATATATAAAATGGGCTAGGAACAGATGGGGGATGTCTCTACAATCCACAAGGAAGTCCTAAGTTTGCAGAAGAATCTGAAATCTAAACAACGATAACAAAATCAGGGGACTAGAACTATCCAAAATAATAGAAACAAAGCCTATAGTTTTAATAAAAGGATGCCCACTGAGCTCTCAGTAGCCATTTTGGAGAAGAACAACCACAATATTGCTTAGCCTTGTAAGTCTTGGTTTCTGCAAAGCCAAGACATGGAGGGGAGCACTTGGAGGCCAAAATAGCACTCAAAAAGATCCCACCTCCCTCCCCTGTCATGTCCTCTGACAGAAAAGGATTCACCACAGACAGGTCCAGCAACAACCACCAGAGACTCACAATGCACAACTGAGCCAGACTTTTCCCAGTGAGAGACTGCCAAGACAAAAAGAAAGGGAGAAGCTGAATGCAAAGCAGCAATTAAAGGTAGGTTGGCTGGTGAGTGGGAAGGAAGCAAGGAAGGAGAGAGGTTATGGGGTCTGCCAGGGAAGGGAAAGAAGAAATAGTGGAAGAGGGGATTCACAGGAACATGAGATGCCCCCTACATGTCCTTTAGGGTTCCTTGCTTGTCCAAATCTAAAACACTTTCTTGTTTCTTGGTATATTTGCTTGGGTAGGTAAAAGCTGAATTTCCTCATTAAGTTTCTTCACCATGGCTGGTGCTGTGGAACAGGTATAGGACAGGTGAAAATAAGTTATAATTCCCAGGGAACAATACAATAATAATAATGTGCACAGCGGATTTTGGCATTCATGCTCCAATGTCACAGATAGGGATAAGATGGAAGGTTGTTGTGGGGATAAAACAGGAGCAGCACCATAGCCAGAATTTTCGGGGGGAGGGGGCACTGGGGTGCCAGGGTGTACTAATTAAATTTAATTAAATTTAATTTAAATGGTTTTAAGTGGGGAAAGGGGCACGATTTGGCTCTGAAGTTCTCTCAGTTACATCAGAAGCATGCCCAGACCGGGATTGCACCTTTAAGAGTGGTGGAGGGGTGTGGAGGAGGCCTGGCCAGCTGGCAGGTGTTAAAGGAGACTCATGCTGGGGAAATTCAAGGCAAAGGCAGTGGGATGAGGGAAGCTTTGGCCACCACAGCAGGCAGTGGTAGACAGCCCCACATTAGAGAGCAGCCCCACACACCAACACAACAAAAAACACCCATTGTTGAGCTTTTGACCTCGGCCAATCCTTGAAGCTCACACTCCCCTCCTATCAGCCACTGGAACATTGCAATTGGTGGAATCCACATGACCGGGACAGAAAGTCCTCAGCTCACTTTAAAAGGCTAGCCTAGACCGGTAGAGCTGTTTGTTTGAAAGAGACTAGTGCAGGCTGAGGAATGGCCTCTTTGACTAATCTATCACCGAATCTTCAGAATGGCAGAAACAGTGATGCTTCCCACAGTGAACTGCCTCATTCTCCATTTTTAGCTAGACATAAAGACACGACTGCTAAGTAAATCTGTCTGCCTCCTCGAAAATGCTCAGTCAATGTTTACAGTTCATTTTTTCTCTTCATTTGACTTATAGCCACCTAAAGGGTGGGGAGCTGTTGGGGTGGGGGAGCTGTAGATTTGAAGGGGGGCAGAGCCCCATGCACCCTACTGCTAGCTATGGCCCTGAAACAGAGGACAGAAGACCGATTTAAGCCGCTTTTGGTCGCGATTGGGGAGAAAGGTGCCATAAAAATGAAGCAAAATAAATAAATTAGGGTTTTCAGGTCCCCTCATTGCTCCAGTAGGGGGATTTGGGGGGCATTCCAGGATGTCCCTGATGTGATAACATCACCTGGAGGTGACATCATCATACTGGGGATCTCGCTTGGGGTTGCTCTGGTTTGAGGGAAAATCTCTATGGTAAAATGAGCTTAAAACCATAGTTTCGCCCTCAAGCCAGAGTGTCCCCATGCAATGTCCCCAGCATGATGATGTCACTTCCGGGTGATATTATAGTGTTGGGGAAGTCACATGGGGACGTGGCTTCTTGGGGGCCAGGTTTTCCCCACTGGCCAGCTGGCTGATGGTAAGATGAATCCCTGAAAACTGGGGGAGCCCCCGCCCCAACCTGGGAACTGGCAAGCCTAAAATAAACCCATGAGTGTTTAGACTTCTTTGTTTTTAAAATTGGTGTCTCCTATCCTGAAACCTGCTCACACAGCTCACAAAGTGAAAACAGAAATTTGTTCTGAATAACTGGTCAGATTCACATGGAAACAAACTTCCGGTTTATGGCAACACGCAGGCAGACACATCTCCCGGGCGTCTTGGGGATGTAAACTGCACACCAGAGTGTGGGAGGGGGTCCGACAGGTCATGACCCCCCCGGAGCCTGGGTAAACGGCTCCCAGCCAGGGTTGAAGCAAGCATGGAGATATAAAAAGAAGCTGCCCCCCCAAAGATCGACAGTAAAGCAAGCAGGGGAGGGGTTCTTTCCAAACACAAAGACGATACACGGACGTGAAGAGGGGGGAGCGAAAATTAAGCGATTAAAACTATTGTAAGAGACTTACCAAAGCGCAGAAAAGCATTCAGGTGAATACCAGCAACTTTAGCAACTTTTGAGAAAGTAAACAAATCCAGGACAATAATATCAGGATTTTAAAAGACATTCCATTTGATATAAGGCAGAAGAGAAAGAACTATAAAGAATTGATCCTTTTCTTACAAACAAATTCCTCAGTTACAGATGGGTAATCCCAGGAGGCGTCGTCTTCAAGCTCCATGATAAAAAAGAAAGATTGACTCTGTTTTCAAAGTACGGGAATTTCTGCAAACACAGCTTGGGGAACCAGAGGAGGGCAAAGGGGAGGAAGAAGAAAGCAAATCGGAGGGCGAGTTGAGCCTGGGGACTTCGGACGAGGACTCCCCTTCAGAAAAGGGTGCGGCTGCCCCCAAAAGCCCATATAAACTAAGGATTAGAAAAGATAAGAACAAATAAGGCCTGAAGGACTTTGATGTGTGCCTGGAAAAAAATGTTGAAATAACTTGGGGATGCTCTGGGAATCTCTTTAAACAGATGGTTTAACAATAAAAATCTAGCATAACCGACTGAGTTCATTGTATTATTGATTGTTTTTTGAAAATAGCATGATGATAAACTGAGATATTAATCTCCTACTCTTGGGTTTTTAGTTAGTCGTGGGTTTCTTTTCTGTTTCCCCTAGTTGTAGTTCCCTTCCCTATATTTTCTGTTATAGTTTTGTAGTCTGCAAAAAACCAATAAAAACCTCCCCCCAGGGGGATTAAAAAAAAAAGATTCACATGGAAACAAATGTAAAACCAGACTAATTCACACTCTACTAGCTGTAGCACAAACCACAATAGCTGCTAACTGACTTGATAAGTCCCCACCCACTATAGACTCTTGGCAAGATCATTTGTGGAATCACTTCATCGTGGGCAAGATCTCATTTCACACCTCAAATACACCCTCACACAATTCAGAATCCATATTCAATGCGACTTGGTTTCCACTTATTACTTATATGGTGGAGGTTAACATAATCCCAAAAGATCCTCTTTAAACCATAAAACCATAAAAATCACACCATAACCTAACTCATAAAAATGATGAAGGGACACAAAAACATGATAAAAAAATTAGCAGCTTAAAATAATATTAATAAAATAGCCCTCTGAGTTGATGGAGGTTAAAAACAAGCTTAAAACAAGCTTTACATCCCTTGAGACGCTGGATTAAAACAAAGATTTTTAGCCAGGCTTTTAGCTAAGGGATTCCATCTTTTAAAGGTGTTTTATAGTCTGTTCCTAGCCTAATGATTGTTCTATCAATATCATTTTAGACTGTTCCGTTTTATACCCTGTTTTTTTAATTGGTATTTTTATTATTTCTGAACCTCTCTTGAGTCAATTTCCTGATTAGCTCAGGCCATGTAGCATGATTGTTGAGGAACAAAAATGCCACAAGGTTGGTTAAAAAAAATTAAAATCGGTATTTTTATTATTTATTTTATTAACTTGAACTATTTTATTGATATGTTTTTATCATGTGCTTTTATTGTACCCTTGCTTGTTGTCATTCACCTTAAGCAGGTCTGAAGAGACATCATGTGTGTGTGTGTAAAGCGCCATTGAGTCACAGCCCACTTACAATGGCCCTAGCAACAGTATTTCAAGGCAAGTGAGAAGCGGAAGTGGTTTGCCATTGCCTTCCTCTGCAGAGTCTTCCTTGGCAGCCTCCCTTTCAAGTACGGTACTGACCCTGCTCAGCTTCCGAGATCCGACGAGATTTGGCTATACTATGCCACCTTCCCTCCCAAAAGAGACATCGTACAAAATATCAAAAACAAAACAAGCAAATAAATAAATGGGGGGGTTGGATGGAAAGGATGTAATATGGGGCCACTGGATGGGAAAAGGTAACTTAAGTGCCTCAGAGTCATGGGGGGGACCAACTATAGTATGCTAACTTCAAATTTCTATAAGTACTTTCAACCCTCTACTTGGTAACAGTAAGGGACAAAAGGAATGTGTTTATTTCCAGCTTCTATTTCATCCTTTACCCTGTTGTTTAGAATAACTTACTTTCTCAATATGCTTATTATGTTCAGTAACTTCTTTGTGCTAAGTAAAAGCTAATTTTTTTCACTGATGTTGTGGTATTTCTGTTCCTCAACAATCATGCTACATGGCCTGAGTTAATCAGGAAATTGACTCAGAGGAGGTTCATAAAGTTCTTCTTGGGATATGTGATTTCTCTCAGAAATTCCCCTCATGCTCCATGTTAAGTGGTGTAAGAGGCAAGGGGAGAGAGAGAGAGAGAGACCATGGAACAATTTTAGTAAGTGTCCCCCCCAAAAAAGTGTCTTAAGGAGGCAGTTCAGTTACAGGGCATGCTTTTCCACTTTGTTAAAGGTTTTCATCCTTTTGTGGGTAATGAAACTAAGCCAGGAATGGAATTCTCATTGAGGTCTGGTAACTTGGGACTTTGATAAATCTGGTAAATTTCTCATCTGGGTAATGTGGGACAGCCTGTAGATACTATTTTGTCTTTTTGAAAATGTTCGAAGTATTCTCATTCACCCTTTTGAGAAGGTCCCAACTGGCTTTCTACACCTTTTTTATTCATTCATGCAGAAATAGACACTAAACTCTGGCTGAAGTCTGCTTTTACCATAGTTTTAGTTATCACAGTCCCAATTATTGCAGATTATTGACAACTGTATGGAAAACCCAGTTCAAAAGCCTTTCCAACCACATATAATCTCTGAAACTCAAGACCAGAAAACTATTTAAAGCATCAGTTCAAAACATTTTTAAAAATCAAGATATAGACACAGGCTGCACATTTGAAAATGCAAACTCCATGAATGTGAAAAGCTAGAACACGGGGGCTAAGGACTTCTCTATAGTGTGTAAGGGTCCTACATGCTGGAAGCATTCAAAATATTCATCCTCCCCCTGCCTATCAAGGGGCGCAGTCGAATTCAGAAAAAATTACCACAAAAGGGTTTTGTCTCTTCGAAGAATGGGAGTTTTTTTTGTATTTTCTCCTAATGAATACTCAATGAATAGCTAGGCACACTCAAAAATGTTTAAGTATCAACATTTCGTTTCAAGTTTTGTGAGAAATTCTACTGTCAAAGTGTCTCAACCTTTCTGTATATGTTTAGAACATAACTTTTTACCATGTGCGTGTGATTATTTGATTTACACTGCCACCTTGTGGTTGTTTGCAAAAATTGAGGATGGGTGCAGCTGTTGTAACATGCAAGTAGGTTGAAATGGATTTGAAATGCATTTTGTGATACATGGTGCTTTACCATAACCAGCATGAAATCACCAAAAGAGCAATGGTCTGCATTAAAAATGAGGACCTTCTTCTTCTTCTTTTTTTGGCTAAAGAAATCCACTAGAGGATTTTTGCCTTTACTTGGTCCCCTCAGATTCAGAAATGAGCGGGCTTGTATGTTTTTGTTGGCCCTAACTTACATCTAATATCTGCTGAGACATCCACAGTGCTCCTGGGGCCCATGGGCTAAACCACATTAGTGCCTAATTTTAAAGATTAAATCCCTCCTAGAGTCTGCAAGTGAGTAAACAACAACAACAAAACCTCTTTTTTTTCTCCTGAGGCTTCTCATGTAGCTTCCTCCAGAAAAGCTTTCCATCCTTGCTCTTTTTAGTACACAGAGCAACAGAGACACAGCAGGGAAATCGCATTCTAAACTGTGATTATATTCACACACACAAAAATTCAACCCTATGTTGAATTTCTTGACAATACATCATTTCAAGCTTGTTAAGCAGCAAGTGGAGCAGAGCTGCGTGACTAGAGAACTTACGAAGCACAGAATATTTTTTTCATCCTAGTAGAGACCAAAACATGAGGACAGAGTATGGGACGAAGCTTATGAAATACCATTTTAACTCTCTCTCCCCTGATGATGAACTCCTCAGGTATCATACCCCTGACCTTGGAGAGCCTTTCTGCTAAATTTCAGTCAGATAGAAGAAAGCATGCCAGTTTTATAGGGAGTGTGCACAGCAGGAGGCAACCTAAGGAAGCAACAAACAGAGCAGGCACACACACACACACAAATAATAAACAAAATGTCACGGGGCAGGCACCAAACTAAATACGCATAGAGGCCCATCTCCTTACTGGGCATGATGGCAGTGAGACTGGCTTACAGAGCCACCATCAAATATCAAAAACAAATGGAGGCTGAAGGGTGAAATCCTGTTTGCCTTCCCTGCATGGCCTTAAAAAAAATAGAGGCTGCACAAGTTTCCTGCGTTTTGTATTTTATGAATGGAACAAGATGCATGATCTTAGGCTCCGGTCACACGGGCAGGAAAATGCGGGGGGGGAGCATGGCTGTGTGCCCCGGGGCAAACAAACACGTGGTGATTATTTGATTTACACTGCCACCTTGTGGTTGTTTGCAAAAATTGAGGATGGGTGCAGCTGTTGTAACATGCAAGTAGGTTGAAATGGATTTGAAATGCATTTTGTGATACATGGTGCTTTACCATAACCAGCATGAAATCACCAAAAGAGTAATGGTCTGCATTAAAAATGAGGACCTTCTTCTTCTTCTTTTTTGGCTAAAGAAATCCACTAGAGGATTTTTGCCTTTACTTGGTCCCCTCAGATTCAGAAATGAGCGGGCTTGTATGTTTTTGTTGGCCCTAACTTACATCTAATATCTGCTGAGACATCCACAGTGCTCCTGGGGCCCATGGGCTAAACCACATTAGTGCCTAATTTTAAAGATTAAATCCCTCCTAGAGTCTGCAAGTGAGTAAACAACAACAACAAAACCTCTTTTTTTTCTCCTGAGGCTTCTCATGTAGCTTCCTCCAGAAAAGCTTTCCATCCTTGCTCTTTTTAGTACACAGAGCAACAGAGACACAGCAGGGAAATCGCATTCTAAACTGTGATTATAATCACACACACAAAAATTCAACCCTATGTTGAATTTCTCGACAATACATAATTTCAAGCATGTTAAGCAGCAAGTGGAGCAGAGCTGTATGACTAGAGAACTTACAAAGCACAGAATATTTTTTTTCACCCTAGTAGAGACCAAAACTTGAGGACAGAGTGTGGGACGAAGCTTATGAAATACCGTTGTAACTCTCTCTCCCCTGATGACGAACTCCTCAGGTATCGTACCCGTACCCCTGACCCTGGAGAGCCTTCCTGCTAAATTTCAATCAGATAGAAGAAAGCATGCCAGTTTTATAGGGAGTGTGCACAGCAGGAGGCAACCTAAGGAAGCAACAAACAGAGCAGGCACACACACACACACAAATAATAAACAAAATGTCACGGGGCAGGCACCAAACTAAATACGCATAGAGGCCCATCTCCTTACTGGGCATGATGGCAGTGAGACTGGCTTACAGAGCCACCATCCAAGCCCCCTCTTCACGACATGACATTGATATGTAACTTCCTCCTCCTTTCCTTAGGGACTGAATAACAGTGTCATTAATCAAATATCAAAAACAAATGGAGGCTGAAGGGTGAAATCCTGTTTGCCTTCCCTGCATGGCCTTAAGAAAAATCGAGGCTGCACAAGCTTCCTGTGTTTTGTATTTTATGAATGGAACAAGATGCATGATCTTAGTCTCCTTTGTTTGGGCCCTAAATCAAACTATCTGGGGGATCTACAGAGCCAGCCTTTCCATTAGGTGGACCTAGGAGACTTCCTAGGGCATCAGTGCAGGAGGGTACCAAAAGAGGCTCACAGCAGGTCTCAGCCAGGTCTGGATCAACTCCAGCAAGTGGCAGTCCCATGCAGTGGCAGTGGCCCCAGCTTCGCCACCCAGGTGCTCTACATGTTCAGTAGCAGCACTGAAGACCAGGGCATGCTTCCCCCACCTGCCTTCCTTGCCCACCCAATGGAGGCAAGAAAAAGAAGAGTTGGATTTATACCCCACCTTTCACTCAGAGTCTCAGATCGGCTTATAATATCCTTCCCTTCTTCTCCTCACAAGAAGGTGGGGCTGAGAGGTTAAAGGGGAGGCACTAAAGTCATGGGCTGGTTAAGGCACAAAAAAACTTTGGGCTGGCCCTGTGGTTCCACCTAGCCCACTTAATATCTCAGAGCTGTGCTCCATGCTTATATGTAAAAGATTACTTAATCCTTTGTCTGTATGTAGGACTTCACTAGGTGAACAAATAGATTGTGCCAAAAATGTTCCCCCCCCCCAGGTTCAGGTATATTGAACCTCAAAAATATCGGTATTTTCCTGGTATTCCCAAATCCCAATATAAGTATGGTATTCGGATTCAGGATTTCTCAGGAATCCCAATTTTTGTTTTGTTCCATTATACTATATGGGGACCATTATACTCAATGAGGAATCTATCCAAGGGTATCTGGGATTCTATGGAGGCTCGGTTTTTTTAGATAGAGACACCAAATTTGCATCATAGCTGCTGGTGCCCCCCCCCCAAAAAAAATCTGGGTTTCAAAAAGATTGGACCAGGGGATCCAATTTTATGGGGGGCCCCCAAAGAAGGTGCCCCCATCCATCCTCCATTGTTTCCAATGGAGGGGGAGAAGCAAAAAGAGCAAAGGCAATAGAAACCCATCAGAACAGAATCAAAGTCCCTGACAATCTCTGCAGTAGAAACTGAAAGTGGAGGAGCATTTTTACAAGCCCAGGGGAACCAGTGCAATGTGTCCAGCAGAACCAGTGCCACTGTGGCAGTGCAAACCCAACAGGACTAAGGTCAAACCAGAGTATCTCTGCAGTAGAAACTGAAGGTAGGGGTCATTTTTGCAAGCCCAGCAGATCCAGTGCAATGTACAGAGTGCTCAACAGTACCAGTGCAATGAACATAGTGCCCAGTAGTACCAGTGTAATCACAGAGTGCTCAGAAGAACCCAGTGCCACTTTGTCAATGCCAGCTCAACAGGGCTGATGTGAAGCACAGAATTACAATCCAAGCAGGGAGGGCATTGCAAGCTCAGGAGTATCAGTGCAACCACAGATGGCCCAGCAGAACCAAGTGCCATTGTGGCAATGCCAACTCAACAGGACTGATGTCAAGCACAGAAACACACTCCAAGCAAGGTTGGAAGCTAAGCAGAACCAGTGTAATGTACTAGAATTCAACAAAACCCAGTGCCACTGGCAATGCAAGCTTAAAAGGACTGATCTCAAACCACAGAACTCAGTGACTTACGCTGTGGCAAAATTTTGTTGCTTAGCTACTAGGAAACGTAAACTTATTTTAGCTGAAAAAAAATGTATGATTATCCTTTTAACATTATTTTATGATACTAATTTTATTAACTTTATCTTGTTTATGTTTTTATACTATTCCCATGTTATTACTGTTTTTAATAACTCCAATTCTATTAAATTTTACAGGCAGATCTAATTAATTTAATATCTCCCTCCCCCAATTAATATTGCTCTAACAAAATCACCTCTAAGGTGGCCAAATTTTGCCCCTCGGCAAGATCAACAGGGAAGCAGCTGGTCAAGTCTTCTTATTAATTGTCTCTACTATTGAAATCAGCCTGCCATGCTGCCTGGAAATTTTATTGTTAGCAAATGTGCTGATAATTATGAGTGTCAATCGTGACTGATCTATGATTGTAACTAATAAAGAAAGACAGCACAGAGCCACAACAAATCAAAGCAAGGGGGGTGGCAAGCTCTGTACAAGAAAATTGGAAAGGAACAGAAAAGAATGTCACAAAGGGGGCAAACCCATCTTGAAACTAACAAGACTAGTTTGAAACTGACTAGAGCAGTGGGGAAGCCCATAGAAACCTTGAGAGACAGAAACAAGTCCCAGCCATACCCGGTCAGAACAGGCTTATCTGTCCACCTGCTGACAGGTAGCTGTCACTGAACGAAAAATCCTGAATATATTTGGGATTTTTCAGGATCCCCCCCCCCAGTTTTCTGAACAATTTCGAATATCTTTGGAATGCCAAAAATATACCCCCCCCCCAAAAAAAAAATACTGACAAGGTATTTTTCAGGTATATTTTTGGCTCAGATGCATCCGAATGCACACCCCTAATGTACCTTCTCTGCAAAAAAAACACCCAACTTTGTTATATTCAAGTTCCTTTAGCACATAGTACTTTTCAAAAAGAAATATTTTGGTTTGTTGGATGTTCTGATTCTGTAGAACACCATTTTGATTATGTAGAAAACTAGGAATAGATATTGGAAGGTCTTCAAGTGTGAGATCTTAATTACACAGACAAAGGGAATGTCAACAAATTTTAATGTGACATATAATGACATCTTCAGGAATAAATCTCACTTTTTATAACAAAAAAATACTTTTAAATTCAAGCACATTTTCCTGTTTCCACTATAACTAAAGGCACAGTAACATTTCAATGAGCTTCATTGTGCTTGAAACAGAAAGCAGATCATATTGTACATATTCAGACTACCTACAATTTTATTCTCATATAACAGAGAAATAATTAAATTTTTCTATCATTTACTGCACCAGAGAGCCCAAATTTGCCAAAGCAAAGTCCTAATACATTGGCAGATTCCCTGTCAAAACTACAACTAGCCTTCATTAACACCACTTACATTGCAAATGGAAACATCATTCTATAGTCATGATACAGATCCACATTAGGAAACATTGAGACTTCTTTTTCATTTGTCAATTAACATAAGAAGACACACATTCTGAGATGTCATATCTTTCCTTTTTCCCCACAGTGTATATTCTTTCTTCTAAAAGCATATATTAACATCTGATGTTGAATAGGGACCCACTTTCTCATATGATCCTTCTTCGCTTTCTATATTTTCTTCACTTGCTGGAAGTGTCAAGAAACTGTTCATCAACTCCCAAAAACTCCTTAAAATAAATAAGAACAATATAATTAGTGGAAAATATACTTAGTGCTAATGGCTATACTGCTAGTGTCTGTCAGAGAAACACAACAAAACATTTTCACATTTTCATATATGGGTAACCTCAGATGTTTTACAAAATTACTATTCTTCTGTTTCATCTAGTCACTATTCTGCAAAGACTCAGTGTTAGGAAATCCAAAGAAGAGAAATGATGAATAAGGATGGGCACGAACCCAATAATTCTAATTCAGTTCAGCATTCTGGGAAGTACTAAACCAAACCCTGAACTGAGCCAAAAATGACCAAATTGAACCAGGCAGTTTGGCTCCCCCTTTCTCTCGTCCATGGCATGCTGCAGCCAGGAGAAACAGGGAGATCACCCAGGAAGAGTTAAAAGGCTGGCAGCCATTTAAACCTAGCAGCTGATAGGTGGACCTTCTCACCGCTGTTATGTTTAAATTGCTGGCAGCCATTTTAGCCTAACAGCAGGGTAGGTACACCTATCCACTGTTAGGCTGAAATGGCCCGAACAGCCGAACCAAACCAGGCAAAAGTCTGTTAAATGTCTGGGGAAGGTGCCTTTCCTGGACGTCAGTTCAGGCACTAAAAATCGTGCCAAGTTCATGTCAAATTTTGGCTCATGAACCAGTTTATACCCATCCCTAATAATGAACCATCTCAGTTACTGCTCAGGGAGTGGGATAGACTACAGAAAAATGTTCTGTGTCCATCATAATCTTCAAGATGGATCTGTAGCCGCCTCGCAATTATGCCATATGTATGCAAGATACATATGGTGAAGGTGTGTTGCAGAAATGTACTCTCAGTATTTGCTTTGCTACTATATGTCCCACCTACTGAAGACCCAAGGCTTTTCATCTTCCAGAAGTGCTGGTTCCAAGGTTCACACTTAAAATGTCATCTACAGCTAATTACTCTGCAGGCAATTTGGGCGGAACATCCACTCGCTGCTTGTATCCCATAGCTAAGCTAAGCAGATTTCAGCCTTGTCAGTGCTTACGTGGGAGACTGCATGACGGAACAAAGACTGAGGCATAATGTTTGAAATGACTCTAGAAACTCGTCCAGATCCCTGCTGGATGCAGGAAATTCAAAATAACAGCTTTCCTGACAGATTGCTGGCCATACTCTCCTTGAGAATCTCAGGTAAGGAAGAACTTCTGCCTCCCTAGGTAACAGGTGTCATTGTCAATCTGCTCTTCTCCCAAGGCTCAATTTAAATCTACCCTCCATTAGATCTAGTCTTGCACTCAAGAGTCTGCTACAGCCAAAGTTACAAGGGGTTGCATAGCACCAAAGAGACTTAACACAATGCACAAGTATTTGTGAACAAGAGCCTACTTTGTCAAATCTCTCTGACAAAGTGGATTCTTGCTCACAAAAGCTTATCCTACAATTAGCGTGACAGTCTTTAAGGTGCCATGAAACCCTTGGTTATTTAAAATAAATCTTATACATGCCTAGCTGCACCTGGATGTAGATTGGGGATCTGCATTCAAATGTGCACACACTGAAAACAATGCTGTACAGAAAACAGCACTCATTCATAGGGATGGACATGAACCACATTTTTGCAGTTCATTTTATGGTTCATGGCTACAGCAGGGAGCAGAAAGCAGGGGTTTCCCTGCAAAAAGCTTTTTGCTCTTCACAAACTGCCACAAACCACCTTAAAGTTCATGGAAGTTCATGGCAGCTCTTCAGTTTACAAACTGCAGTTTGCAGTTTGCAAACCACAAACCAGCCAAAATTCATCACAAACTTAGGTTCATGAGCTGATTCGTAACCATCCCTACATATTCATGTATGTGCATTCTAATGCATACTTGGATATGCATCTGATTAATGCCTTTGGATTCCTGATCCAGCAAGTGACACACTCACAGATGCCTGTGCACACACACTGTGCTTGTGCAAATTATGATTCTGTGTTAGGGATAGTCTGCAAAAGAAGCTAAGTCAGCTGGGTATAACACATGTATTTAAATATTGACTCAGCCATAGACATGGGCCACACATTCTTCCTTCAGCTCAGTGGATAACATCAGAGTACCTGGGATGTTGCTCCTTTGGGGACTGCATAGTTGCATTATTAATCTATGCCTTGCTGATAATTAATGTCATTTAAATAAGCTTGAAGGAACCAAGGGCAAAAAAAAAAAGATGATACAGTTCTGACTTCACACAATTAGACAACCTCCTTCAATTATGCCTCCAAGACAGACTTTGATTCTCCTGTTCCTCACAGTGTTGCAGTCTCTCTAATCTATAATGGAGAAGAGTTATGCCAGCTCCTGAAATGAGAATCATAATAAAAGGAGGGCAAATTTTGGGAGCTCTCTCATTCATAAACTGTCTTATTATGCAAATATCCCAAGGCACCGCACAATTTAAAAGAGCTTAAATGCGCCCTTTGCTGGGAGTAAATTTTAAAACAGTCTTAAAAGCATATTTAAAACTATTTAGGGAGGGTACTTCCTTAACTGTCTTAGGGCTAATTACTTTTAATAATTAACCGCCTATAAATGAGACTAATTAACCTTGTATTCCAGTATTATCTACATGTAATTGCCATAATATTTTATTTCTAATAACCTCTGGGATGGCCATATTTTAATGATTTCAAAATGCTGCTAAATTTTTGCTTCTGATATAATTATTCCCATTATTTGTTCAGGAAGACAAGCTGTTCCCATTCATGTAAATTTCCTTTGTCTGCTACGGCTTGGCACGGGCAGACCTGACTTCTCCTTCCACAGCGCTGGATACCGGCCCATGCTGGGCTCCTCCTTTGCCTTCAACAAGCCTTTAATTGACTGAGCAATAACCCATTACTGGAAGATCAGGCTAGCAAAGTTCTTGTGGTTATGGCCACTAATTAGTCAGAGTCTTTTTCACTTGACCAACAGAGTTTCATTCTCACCAGCTGTTTCAGAGACAGAGATGCAGATGGGAGGCAGGGCCGGCTCACTCACTAGGCGAACTAGGCGATCGCCTAGAGCAGGACGGCCCTTAGGGGCACCAAACTGCACCCGGCCCTGTACTCTGGGAGTTTCTTGATTATTTGTGTTTTTCATTCTTCCTAAAATGCATTTATTTTTGAAAATGGGTGGGTGCACGGGGCCCCCAGAAGGGATCCTCGCCTAGGGTGCAAAATAAGCTGGAGCCAGCCCTGATGGGAGGCTTACAGTATTAGAGTAATTTTAAATGTATATGATATCTCAAAAAGTTAGCATTGCGGAGGCTGGAATTACCTATTCTCTTGTTCCATAACCGAGCAGTTCTTAATGACTAAACCATTTACAACTTGCCTTTGCAGGGAGGGGGTGATGACCACATGATGAAACAAGCTTTCATAATCAAGGTATGAAATGTAGCATATGGAGATGTTGGAGATCAAATCTGTCAGCAAACAATACTTTTCTATCAAGAAGCCTATAGCGAGGGAAACATATCTGAACCTGTTCATGGGTACTCTCCTCCCATGCTCCCTCTAAGCTGTGGAGACTTGTGAGCAAAAATTCTACTTTGTGAGCTACTGGCATTAAAGTTGTGAGCCAGCGATTTGGCTCCTGCATAAATGAGTTTGCTCTGGAGCCATCCTTCCTGAGCTAGGACAAAAATGGGTGAGCCGGAGGCTAAAAAACTGTGAGCTAGCTGACACTAACTCATCTTAGAGGGAACACTGCTCTCCTCTGTCATTATTGTATGTACACATATGCCATACCTAATGTTACTCAGAAAGGCAGTCTCCTAATTAGTTGGGGAAAAATTGCTTTAAAGGAGACAAAGCAAGAGGGGGTAACCAAGATCACCACCAATGTTTACGGGGATTTTTCCCTTAGAGAACTCTCCAGATAAACCAGTCAGAAGTTAAACTGGAATGGGTTTTTATTGAACTAAAAATAAAAAGGCAAAACACACACAGAAGGTCACACACACTAGCTAATAGGAAATCAGGGAGGAAGTGGAAGAAAGTGATTTCAGAAAGGCAATAGTTACCAGTGGTCCCTGCCACACGGGGGGAGGGGGGAAGCATGGGCAATGTGCGGCTTTTGAAAGCCGCACCAAAATAGACACGCGGCGGCAGGATCATACAGATCCCGTGAGCCGCTGCGCAGTTGCTCCCCGACACGATCAGATGCCGGGGAGAAAGCGACGAGACAGAAACGGAGGCTGCCGAACTGCACATGTGTGAGCACGCACAGTTCGGCCAGGGGTCTTGGATGCGCCGGCAGAAGGACGCGCCAGCGATCCCACGGCCGCGCTTGATGCGGCCGTGCTGGTAAGTCCACCTCTGTAGGTGGTTTATTTTAGATGCGGCTTTTCGGCCTGAAGGGCCGGATCGGGGACGGGTGCGCAACGTTTCCCAGATGTTGCGGTGGGATCGCGCCCATTTGCTGCGCCCCTGATCCGTCCCTCTCCCAGCCCAAAAGCTTTCGTGTGACCGGGGCCAGACTTAGAGGGTGAGGTCCACGGAGGCAAAATGGCAAGTGTTTCACAGATTGAAGGAGGAAGAGGCCCACACACAAGTGGGGATGTGAGGTTGATGTTGAAAACACACACACACACAGCTATGGAACAGCATGCTTGCAGTTATAGGGAAAATGTTCCCTGGGGAAGTTTGATGTGTTTGCCCCAAAACAATACCTTGATTGGTTCTCCAGAGTTGGACAATAATGAAAGAGAAACCTTGATCGGTTTACCCGAGGTGAACTATAGGTATTTACGTTTCTTGAAGACCCTTTGAGTACTACTCAGGAAGCCACTAGGTTTTGTGAATAGTGTTAAGTGCTGCATAATTAGGGTAAATGGGCAAGGGGAAGCAAGGCTAAATCTTGATGAGATCAGTCCAAGGTAAGGCAACCTATCTTGGGAGACCCATTATCCTATAAAATATGCATAGAAGGGTGTTTATGTGTTTTCTGTCTATAGACTGCCCCTCCGTGAGAGGAGGGGTCTGACTGCTAACCTAAGTCCTGATGCCAAAAGCAGAGGATGAGTTCTAGAGACCTCTTACACAAATTAAGCTCATCTTGGCTCATATCACACTTACTGCTGATTCTCTGGAGTAATCTTCTGCCTTCTTAGCATACCACTGATATTGTTTTCAACATCCTATAAAACACGATATTAAAAAAACACCATAATATTCTTATAAAAGTCACTTCTTTGTTCAAAACAAAAACAAAAACAGTACTTGCATCACACATTTCTAATGCTTAAAGCATATCACCTTCATTATCTCAGTAATCCTTTCCCAGTATTTTATTATGACCAGGTATGGTCCCTCACCCAGCTCCACCCCAGCAGCCCCAGACCTGCCACACTTACCTAGTCTAGTGAGAGAAAAGTCTTCACAGCGGAAACCAGGTAATGTGGCAGGCCAAGACTCCTGCTCCCCACTGGGTCCCATGCTGATCGGGAAGCTGAGGAGCCAGCCCTCACAGCCAGCTTCTGCAACAACTGCTAGCAGGCCCGTAGCCAGGATTATTTTTTTTTGCTTGTGTGGCATTTTTTCCCTTGTGGGGCAGACACAACATCAAATAAAAAATAAAATAAACATGAATTGCAGCTCTTCAAATCTGAATTGTATTCCACCCACCTCGGATCACCTGTTAGACCTAACAGCTATTGGCCAAGGAGTGAAACTGAACAGAAGGGCAGGGCAGCTTTCCTTTCCTTCCCCAGCCTCCCAGCTGCTGTGGAGAGGCTGGAGGAATGGAAAGCTGCCCTGCTGCTTCTGGTCATTTTCACTCCCCTCCAATCAGTTGTTAAACCTAACAGCTGATCCACGGGAGTGAAGCTGATCAGAAACTGCAGGGTGGCTTCCCTTTCCCCGGTCTTGCTGCCGCTGTTGGGCTCAGCACACTGGAGGGTGGGGGTGTCTGGAGGTGTCTGGCATCCTCAAGGGGTGGGGCAGGGCTTGTGGGTGTGGGGCTCTGCCCCCAAATGCCCCACCGTGGCTATGGGCCAGACTGCTAGTCACCTGCTGATAACATCATCAGCTGGCAACAAAGAGCTAGCAGCCAACTCATGCTACAACAGGGAATCTCTAGCAGCTGGCCAAAGCTCTCAGTTAAAGACTAATGACAGACACCTGGACAAGGGGAAAGGGGAAAGGACACACTCTGGTCAGGCCAGATTCGAGTCTCACACACATCAACATCTTCACACAGGTAGAGATTGCAGAGGGTCTGGTACTTAAGCCTACTCCTACCTATCTTCCTATTCCTGTTCAACACTATCTCAGCCTTCCAAGACAAGAGTTAGTTTCTAATAAATCAACTGTCTGCATTCCTTCGTTGTATAATAATGCTCAGTTTATAGTGAAATCCCAAACAGAGTTATAACTTTCAATTAAAATCAATGGGTTTAGTAGGGTGTAACTCTGTTTAGGATTGAATTCATAGATGCAATATCCTGAACCTTAAACAGCCAGAATCAGTATTTATCGTTGTTTTCCATTTTGTGTATTTAGTATTCTTGCTGCAACTATCAAACGTGACACCATTTCCTAGTCATCAGAATCAACTACATTTCTATATATCCCAGGGTAAAGAATAAGATTTTAGCACTAACCACCATATTTTTAATCTGCTCCCAAAATTATTTCCAAGATAGTTTTATCTTAGCACATCTCCCCAAAATCTGCATTATATCTGACTTTTGATGACCACATCACCAACAAAGTAGATGAGTACTATTGGTGGTGGTAGTGGAAGGTGTCATCCTGTCACAGTCAACTTACAGCAACCCCATAGGGTTTTCAAGGCAAGAGATGGACAGAGATGGTTTGTCATTGCCTACCTCTGCATAGCAACCCTGAACTTCCTTGGTCATCTCATCTCCCATCCAAGTACTAACTAGGACTGACCCGGCTTAGCTTATGAGAACTAAGGAGTTCAGGCTAGCCTGGGCCATCCATGTCAGGGAAATGAGTATTGTTAAGGTCCCCATATTATAGTGGGAGAGCTTAGGCTAGCAGAATAGTGACTTGTCTCAGGCCATGGTGTGGGTTTGTGATAGAGATGAGACTACAGCTCAGGACTTCCTAACTTACAGCTCACAATCTTATCTATTACTCAATACCTGCTCTTTTTCTAAACTGATTTAATATAGTGGCTAAGAGACTGTGCTCCAAATCAGGAAGTCTCTGGTGCGAATCTTTCCTCTGCTATGGACTTATTAGGTGGCCTTGGACAATTCATTCTGCTGTAGCTCTCCACCTCTTCAATATGAATAATAATAGCATCAAGCTATGTTACAGGATCATTGTAAAGCTTTCATCAGTATATGTGAAATGCTTTGAAAATGCTATATAAAAGGACTGCTATTATTTTGATGAGTTGGGCCCAACCAAAAAAAAAAAAAATCACAGTGTGAGTGGTTGATACAACTGGAAAATTTCCCATTTTCCCAACTCTTCCTTTTGGTGTAGTTTGGTGTAGTGGTTAAGTGTGTAGACTCTAATCTGGGAGAACCAGGTTTGATTCCCCACTCCTCCACTTGCAGCTGCTGGATGACCTTTGGCAAACCATATTTCTAGCAGAGCTGTTCTTGAAAGAGCAGTTCTTAAAAGAGCTCTCTTAGCCCCACCTACCTCACAAGGTGTCTGTTGTAGGGAGGGGAAGGGAAAGAAGTTTGTGAACCACTCTGAGACTCCAAGTGAAGGGCAGGGTATAAATCCAATTTCTCCTCCTCCTCCTCCTCTTCTTCTTTCCAGAATACTATCAGCTTTTGAGGTTCTTCCATAATCCGTGAGCCACTCACTTTCCTATTATGTATTGTAACAATTTTTATCATGAGCCACTCACTTTTCCACCCACTTCTTATCATCATACAAAAAGCCAGTCGTTAATTAATAGTCACAATTACCTAAGATTGGGTTCTTAGAAGCACACCGTTTAAGGAGAAGAAGAAGAAGAAATTGGATTTCTTTCCCTTCCCCTCACCACAACAGACACCCTGTGAGGTAGGTGGGGCTGAGAGTGCTCTGAGAAACTGCTCTTTCAAGAACAGTTCTGACAAAACTATGACTTGTCCAAGGTCATCCAGCAGCTGCAAGTGGAAGAGTGGGAAATCAAACCCGGTTCTCCCAGATTAGAGTCCACACACTTAACTACTACACTATACTGGCTACACGAAACTTTAAAGCCTAGAGTTGGCTACACAATCTAACCCACTATTATGTCTCATGGGTAAGCCTACACAAGTCCAAACTTTTAAAGATGTTCTTCCATAATCCATGAGCCACTCACTTTCCTATTATGTATTGTAACAATTTTTATCATCATACAAAAAGCCAGCAGTTAGTTAAAAGCCACAGTTACCTAAGACTGGATTCTTAGAAGCACAGTTTAAAGCCTAGAGTTGGCTACACAATCTAACTCACTACTATATCCCATGGGTAAGCCTACACAATCCGCCATTTGCAGACAGCAAATACATGGGAGAAAGCATACTGATAAGAAGAAGAAGAAGAGATTGGGTTTATACCCCGCCCTTTTTTGTAGAAAAAGCCCAGCAGGAACTCATTAGCATAATAGGCCACACCCAACAGCAGAAACATATTAGCATATTAGGCCACACCCTGACAGTGCAGTTCATTAGCATATCAGGCCACACAACCATGCCTTCCCTTGGCTTGCCCGGGCACCCCATGGCTGCGGGGAGCGCGGGCAAGCTGGCCCTTGGAGCCCCCCTGGCCCACTCGCCTTCCAGGCCCACCCGCCTTGGAGTCACCACAGGGGGCGCTCTCCAGGCCTTCCCTCTGTAGCCATGCACACAGAGGTTTTGGGTGTAGTGGGCATGGCCAACTCTAACGCCAGCCGGAACTCCGTTCCTGTGCGTTCCTGCCCAAAAATAGCCCTGCATGTCAGTGAACCAAGCGACATGCTGTTGGGGAAAGTTAAACATGTTAACAAATACACCACAAGGAAAGATGTTTTTGAAGCCAGTGTTCACACATAGAGCCAGTTAACCAAGTGTGGATTCATCAACCATTTGTCTTTCCC
>NW_015172600.1:342827-343716 GCF_001447785.1 Gekko japonicus | reverse complement strand
AGCTCTTCTGCCAGGCTTTAATTTGGAGCTGCCACTACCACTAGTACCACCACCAACTATTATCATTAGTAACAACTTGGTAGTGGGTTGGCCCTGTATGAAGACTGAGCCACGGCATCGTAATGGATCAGTTACTGCTAAACTGGGACTTTGTGTTACGTCTACAGTACGCCATCTAAATTTGTCTGAAGGATTAACATCACCGAGCACTTTAATTGTAACATATGGTTGTTTTATCTTGTTTTATATGTTTTATATATCTGGCACATGGTGCCCTTAATTGTGAGCCGCCTTGCGCCCATTTGCGGGGAGGGTGGGATAGAAATATAATAAAATAAATAAATGCTTCATCATAACACGGTCACCTTCATAATACAGAGAACTGGACACCTAATTTGACAAGGCCTCTCCCCCAACCTCATTAGGCCTTCATACTATGCTCCCACCAGACCAATTTTAGATGCCATTCTATAGCTGAAAAATGTTAGCATCAGAATAGGCTGTGATGCTACTGGCCATGGAGACCTCCACAGTTTCTCTACTTAGCACAATCTGAGATACCTTGCATGCCCTTGACTATCTCTTAGACCCTGTTTAGTAAACTTACCTTTATCTGCTTTCTTAGAAACTTGTTAGATGCCTCAAGCTTTGCTGCTTCACTCTACAAAAACCATTAAGAAAGAGTTTCTAAAATATCAGTAAACAATTGAGTATTTTGAACAGGGCTTAAGACTTGAGACTACCAAAAATAGTTGTACTTTCTTTATTTAAAGATACTGCCAACTTGATCTCCAATTTTAGATGGAGCAGGATGACCCTTGAACATGGTTGCATGGCTAGGCAAAGATAAGGATTGCTCTCAACCAAGTATTAGAAGAAATGATACACA
>NW_015172600.1:316771-342783 GCF_001447785.1 Gekko japonicus | reverse complement strand
AGATACCTTTGCATTTTGAATATCACTTGGGAGTGATGCAGAGGTTGATAATCTAGCATAGAATTAGGATTCTGAGGAATTAAGCTTCCAGTTTAAGAAATAAAACCACCAAGGTTGTTTCCCCTACATAATGCTGAAACCATCAGTAAAGGGTTGCCAATTCCCACTTTGGAAATGTGGATATTTGAGGTTGGAGCCTGGGGAGGGCAGGATTTGGAGAGATATTGATAATGATATTTATTTGTCAAATGATGTTTATTTGTTCGCTAATGATATTTATTTGCCAAACAGAGATGTGGAAAGAAAAATTGAAGAGGTAGAAAGAGAGAGAGAAACAAAGAAAGCAAATAGATAGGGGAGGGACGGGGGAAGGAAGGAGGGAGAACAAATAAAAAGATGGAAAGCAAGCAAATAGGTGGGGAGGGGGGAAAGGTGAAAGAGAAAGAGAAAAACGAAGAAAGCAAATAGATGGAGGAGAGGATGGAAGGAAGATAGAGAGCAAATAGGTGGGGAGGGGGGAAAGGGGAAAGAGAGAAAAACAAAGAAAGCAAATAGATGGGGAGGGAGGGGAGGAAAGAAGAAAGAGAGAAAGAGAGAGAGAGAGAGAGAGAAAGAAGAAAGAAAGAAAGAAAGAAAGAAAGAAAGAAAGAAAGAAAGAAAGAAAGAAAGAAAGAAAGAAAGAAAGAAAGAAAGAAAGAGTAGAGGGAGGGGGAGGAAGGAAGAGAGAAAAAGAGAGAGAAAGGAAGGAAGGGAGAAAGAGAGAGAAAGGTGAAAAGAAAGAAAGAGGGGAAAGAAAGCAAATAGATGGGAGGAGAGAGGGAGGGAAAGGTGGAAAGAAAGCAACTTTAGCTTTAAATGTGTTCTCCAACCTCCCCCCCAATGCCACCACACCAGTTGGCTTGGTTTGGAGAAGGGATTTAAAGAGACAAATGCCTTCTCCAAGCTGGCCAGCAAGAAGCAGGCTTTCAGAATGCATTTAAAGTTAAAGTTGCTTTCTTCCTCTGCCTCCTCCCACCTCATGCCTACCCAGGGAGGGAAACACTGGCTGGGGAAGGGAAGACCGATTGGGGAGGCATAGTCCACATTCCCTAACTCTTCACCTAACCTTCTTTTAGAACCATTTTATTGCAATACAACCCTATTATTGTAAAAAAAAACCCAAAAAGCTCTCTTGAATAGATCAGTTTTGTATAGCTTGCAGAAAGCCAGAAGTGTGGGAGACTTCCTGACCTCAGCAAGCAGCCCATTCCATTAGGTGGGAGCTACAACAAAGAATGCCCGTATATGGTCCTTTTTTATATATTGCCCATTTGCAGGGTGGCATCTGCAGAATGGGTGAAACTGTCATGACATGGCATGGGGAAGAAGCAGTCCTGCAGGTATGAGCACCAAGGCTCCATAAGTGATTGCCAATGCATTAAATTGAGCCCAGTAACTGAGGTGCAGCCCATGGAGTGACTGTGGAAGATATAGTCCAAAGGTGCCTCCCCACTCAAAAAGGTTGGGAACCCCTGCCCTAGACTCTTAAATGAATCACCCCATACAGGGCTTGCCACCACAGCAAGCCAGCAGCCCTCATCCTGTGCAGAGGCTGCCAAAGCCACCCACATACCACTGCTGTAGAATTGAACCAGCCAACTGCCCAAGAGAGCTGCAGCCACCACAGGAGGTGAGCAAGGCAGCCAGTTGTCCAAGGCAGCTGCAGCCACTCAAACAGCCCATGAGCAGCCTCTGGCTTTTCTTCCTTTCCCTCTCCATTGAGATAGGTTGAAGCCAGCAGTAGATGGGGCCCTTTCCAAGGCTGTTTTTGACTCCCAGTACACCCCTGCAATTAGACCTTATGATGATTTCACCCTCCTTCACAGGATTTCCCTTTATCTTCTTTTTGGCTGAGCAGCCCCTTTTTCCTTTTCTTTCTTTTTTTTTTCTGGCTGTCCCACCCAGTCATTTGAATGTATATTGGTAAAAGCTAACCCAGCCTAGGAAACTGAGGGGAGAGACTACAGTCCTACTTTTGTCCTAGTTTGATAATGGCACATGAAAGGCTGGTGTTAGTTCAAAAATAACAAACTTTTATTTAACTTTGAGGGGAAATGGTCAGGTATGAATCAGTTATAGGACATGAGGTGAACAGGCAACAGGAATGGAGTAAAGGTAAAGGTAAAGGTTCCCTTGCTTGAAAGCCAGTCGAATCCGACTCTAGGGTTGCAGTGCTCATCTCCGTTTCAAAGCCGAAGAGCCAGCGCTGTCCAAAGACGTTTCCGTGGTCATGTGGCCGGCATGACTAAACACCAAGGTGCACAGAACGCTGTTACCTTCCCACCGAAGTGGTACCTATTTATCTACTTGCAATGTCTTGCTTTCGAACTGCTAGGTTGGCTAGTAACTTTGTATAAAAATAAACACTAGATAGTTTGTCACAAACAGGTGTTTCTGTTATTCAGACAGATCTTTAAAACTTAAGGAGAGAGATTTCTTGGTAGTCTCTGCTTACATAAACAAGCATAAGCTTCTTGGCATATTAAAGCTGGTGAAGGCAGGAATACTCAAACTAGCTCCAATTTCCCTTCTTAACCACTTAATAGGTATCCCCCCCCCTTTTCTAGGAGCTATTTCTATCAGGCATGAATGGGGATCCTTCTTGATCCTATTACCCCCTTAGCCTCCCTTTCTTAACTGCCACTCCTAATTCCTTTCTTAACTTAGTTAATTCTTAACTGCCACTCCTAATTGACACTCTCAGTTGAAGAATTCCATTTGAATCCCTTGTCATTCAGGGTTCTCAAACAGGGTTACAGCATTAACCATTTACTGTCCGTCACAGACCTCTTTCTGGTTTTTAAATTATTCTGAATAGTTTGAAGCATGAGGATATGAGTGCTTCCTTACACACTGCACAGCAATGAAGGCCCATTTGCCACTGCATGAATACACAGCAGAAAACTTGAACACTCTGGTCCCGGCGGAGTCAAATCTTTTATATCTTATCTTCCAGTGCTTTATTATTAATAACTCTTTTTCAACTTCACTTCCTAGTGACAGTTTGAGCACAAAATATTAAAAAAAAAATCAGTCAACAAAATTGAAAACAAAAATCAGAAAATAATGGAACAATGAGATGTTGTCCCCTGCAAGCTCTTTCATTTTACACACACACACAGAGAGAGAGAGAGAGAGAGAGAGAGAGAGAGAGAGAGAGATCCTACCAGTAGTTCTTTAACTGTTTTCTCTCTGATGCTCGCAATGCCAGCAAAAATCATGGTGTCTTTAATTTCTTTTTCCATTAGTTGAATCTCCTCCCACTTGGTGAGAATTTTTAACCTCAGGGATTCAAGGTGCTCACCACTGGAAAGTGATGCCTCCACTTTTGGTGGTTCTTCATGTTTAGATGCTGCAAGTATAAAGAAATGGTTGTACAGGTGCAGCCTTGTGGTTGCAGTTTCAAAAACTAGCAGCAAAGTCAATATAGCTTCTGCAAGCCAATACTTTATCCCCCCCAAAATGAGTAAATTAGCTAGCAGTCGAATGTAGCCAGTGGGATTACATTTGGCTAGGAGCATGTATGACTCCAGCATAAGACTCTAAGGCTGTATCCAGATGACATTTTCGCTTACTTCATTGCCATCTTCATACCTCCAATTTGCCTCTCCCTTGCTGTGTGGAGAATGCCACCTGGAAGCTAACTCCATGTCCAGCACTGGAGGCTTTCCACAGATTTACCATGGCAATGGGGGAGCAATGGAACTGCATCAGTGCCCCCAGGAGCAGCCCACATACCTATCACCCCAGTTGCAGTTGGCTGCTCTCCAGTAATATCAGCAGTAGCAAAGCTGGGACCAGTGTTCCCTCTAAGCTGTCAACTATTGTGAGCAAGAATTCTACTTTGCAAGCAAAAACAAAACAAAACGATGAGCATAAAAGTTCTGAGAGCCTAATTTTTGTTATTTTTAATTTCAGGTTGGAAAGTGAAGAGGAGAGAGAGAAAGGAAGGGAGAGAAAGAAATGGAAAGCAATAGGTGAGAAAGAAAGAGAGAGAGAGAGAGAGAGAGAGAGAGAGAGAGAGAGAGAGAAAGAGAGAAAGAGAGAAAGAGAGAAAGAGAGAAAGAAATAGAAATACAGAAAGAGAAAGAAGTCATGCAATTGCAGAAAGCAGACTCAGAGAAGGCAGGCATGTAAAAGGGCATTCACTCTGCCTGCCTTCTCCAAAGCCACTCCTTGGCCCCCTGCACTTAGATGAAAATCTGAGTGCTGGGGATCAGAAATTGGCATGCTAGCACAGGCTGTAACACCTTAGGGTAGTGGTGGTGAACCTATGGCACACATGCCAGAGGGGGCACTCAGAGCCCTCTCTGTGGGCACATGCACCGTCGCCCCAGCCAGGCCCGGACCATCATAGACATATCTTAGGCGCTCGCCCCACCCTCCCCTCCCTCGCATCACCAAAAGCCCTGTGCTGCGCCTGCTCTGCTTGCCCACTGCCTGTTCCTCAGTGCCTGTGTGCTGTGCTCCTCCATCCATTGTGAGCCCGTGTGCTGAGGCCGAGCATGTGTGGTGCACACACACACGCAGTTGCCACCCGCCGTCTCAGCGAGTCCCCTGCTGCCGCTCTGCCATGCCTCCCACCCACCCAGCCAGTTGTGAACACTTGGAAGGAATTTAAGGTTGGGGCACAGCCCCCACCCCCCAGATGAAATGGGCTCCTCTGCTCCAGGCTGCCAGGGCCAGCCTCACCTCGCCTGAGTCACCCCACCCGCCCTTCCCCGGGAGGCAACAAGTTTGGCCTGTGCCGTGGACCCGTGGCTGGCTGAGAGCAAGCCCTTTCCTTGCTGGGCCTCCCTCCAGGCAAGGGGGGCATCCTGTGGCCCTGTGGTGGCACTGCTCGGGGAGGGGGCTGGAGCACCAAGGCTGCAATGGCAGGGCCAGGCCTTGCATGATCATCATCCCATGGGAGAGGGAAAATGCAGAAAGTAAAATGGGGAAACCCCACCCCAGCGTGCATGTCATCCGGGGCCACAGCCAAATGCAAACTTTTACCTTTCAATAAAAAGTTGTTTGTATCATTGAAAGCTCTGTTACTGTGTTTTAAGACAAAAGATGTTAATGTATGAGTTGTTTTTTCTAAACTAAAACCTCAGTATTCAGGTTAAGTTGCCGTGTTGGCACTTTGCAATAAATAAGTGGGTTTTGGGTTGCAGTTTGGGCACTCGGTCTCTAAAAGGGTCGTCATCACTGCCTTAGGGGGAACCCTGGCTGGGACATATCCAGTGGATGTGGAGACAGTCCATGATGAGCAGCCCAACAGATTTGGCTGACAAGCTGCTGGACTAGCAGCAAGCCTAGTGGGGAGGGAACAGGGCAGGAACACCCCTGGAGGTCGCTGAGCCTTTGCTCTTGTCTGGAGCAATGTCCACGTCCAGCTGGGAGGAAGCAGGGCATGGGCATGAGGGTGCAGGGACGCAGAGGAGGACCAAGAAGCAGGGGAGAAGGTGGTGACCTGACTCCAAGGAAGAAAGGGAAGGTCACAAAGAGGTGGAGGAACATGGTGGTGCAAACCCCTCCCCTCTCTAGTTTGAGACATTGCAGGCCCTGCTAAGACTAAGCAGAAATGGCTGAAGGTGAGGCCCATGGACGGGACAAGGGGAGTGCCACATTTAACTGAAGTTAGTTCCCCACATGGTGGTGGAAAGTGCCATTAAGTCGCAACCAGCTTATGCGGACCCCTCATGGGGTTTTCAAGGGAAGAGATGTTCAGAGGTGGTTTGCCATTGCTTGCCTCTGTGTAGTAACCCTGGTCTTCCTAATGGTCTCTCATCCAAATACTAACCAGGGCCAAACCTGCTTATCTTCCAAAATCTGACAAGATCAGGCTAGTGTTGTGTCCGCTGACCACCACCAGGGGCCAGCGAACACTCCAGAGCTTGACTCTGGAGTAACAATGGGGACTAGACTCCTGGTTTCTCCACTGGGGGACCAATGGGACCATGGCGGGAGATTTAAACCCACCAACGGGACCTAGGGGTGTGTCCCCAGGTATGTATATAGTTGGCCAGCCGGCCGTTTGTCTTTGTCTTTGTTGTGTACCAGTAAACCATGTTGATTGCTACATCAGTCTCCGTGGTTTCTTCATGCATTTAACCCACTACACTTCAGCTAGCCTGAGCCATTCTGTTCAGGTCTGTTCCCCTCCCCCCAAAAAAACCATAAATCTTGATTCTCAGCTTAGGATCCTGACTGGTACTCCAGTTAACCCATTTGCCTGCATTTGTACATCACAGGCAACCAGAATTCATTCTCAACAGAGATTCTTTGTGCAAGAAGGTAAGGCAGAGGACAGGAGCACACATGTGAGCATAGCAACAAGTAAGCTTCTTGTACATGTCAGTTTCACGTTGGTGCCGTTTGAATGCAGCTTAATGTATAGGTTTATAGACACAGCAATTTTATACAGGCCAATATAACTATTCAAAGCTTTTGTTACTACTCACCTGGCTTTTCTGAGACAGACTGACTCACCCACAGTTCCATTTCTAACTCATTTCTGAGTCTAAATTCAAGAGAAGGAGAAAGTAATGTTATATTAATTTTAACCAAAATCTATCTTCTAAGTCCAATACAACAAGACCCAAAACCAAACTACAGAGCCAGTGTGGTGAAGTGGTTAGAGCGTCAGATTTGAATCTAGGAGGCCCAGCCTAGATTCCTCAATCTGTCATGAAAGCTCACTGGGTAACCTTGGGCCAGTCACACACTCAGCCTAACCTATCTCCCAGGGTTGTTGTTAGGATAAAATGAAAGGGAGGAGAACAATGTAAGCTGCTTTACATCCCGCAGTTTATATATGGCTACTTTCATATTCAAATAACCATCAACAACCATCTCTGATCACACTTTTGTGTTTACATTTTGTCATATTTTAGCTATTGTTTTATATTGAAAGCCATCCTGAGTGTGTTTCACACACCATAAAGCAGGACACAATTAAAGAATTAAGTGATAAGTGAACAAACAGAAATTCAAAATTGAACACTGCAAGAAGTCTCACAGGAAACTGTTTTCAGCTAGCAGCATTTTTCCATTAGAGAAGGCTTTGTTCTGTATTGGTTCATCAGTGGATGGATTGCTAGGGTTGCCAGCTTCCTGGTCTGGGTGGGGTTTTCCCTGCTTTTGTGGCCTCCTCCCCACCCACAAATGCCCTCAAAAGCAGTGCAATGACATCACCCAGAAATGGCATTCGTGTTTTGGACTCGGTGGCAGTCTGGTTCCGCAAGTGAAATGCATGGCAGGCCGTGATGACCGATGGCTTCGGGGAGAAGTGTTTCTTGAGTTGGTCTGTGTCCTTGAGCTCCACCGGGGTGAAGAGCGAGCGGGCAATCTCATATGTCGATCAGCCACTTACGGGGAAGAATTTTGCACACTTCATCTCAGCCGTCTGGATGCCAGAGGATTCTAGGAAGAAGTTGAACCGGCCCACGTAGGACTCCCAGTCCTCTGTGGTGGCATTGAACGCGTTGAAAGATCCAGGAATGGCAACCATAGTCTCTGGAGTGGTGTGGTGCGTGGGGTCCTGTGCCTTGGTGCGCTGCTAGCTGGAGCCAGCTCGCTCATCTGGCCGTCTGGATGCCAGAGGATTCTAGGAAGAAGTTGAACCGGCCCACGTAGGACTCCCAGTCCTCTGTGGTGGCATTGAATGCATTGAAAGATCCAGGAATGGCAACCATAGTCTCTGGAGTGGTGTGGTGTGCGGGGTCCTGTGCCTTGGTGCGTGGTGCGTTGCTAGCTGGAGCCAGTTCGCTCATCTGGATCCCACTTTCATTGCCAGTGAAATGTACTGGGTTCAGACACATTGAGTGATCAGCTCATAGTTTATTAAGTGATTCAGCAGTGAGAACAAAAACGAAGACCCCTGGCTGAAGCCAGGTTTTATGCCCAAAGAAAGTCACACCCAAAACACACCCCACTCCCCGTGATAGGCTATTTACACCAGGTTACTTTTCCAGGTAACCCTATTGGGCTATATTAGGATCCAAGCGTTCCTACTGGTGCACTCCTAGAATCCTAGCCTGCTTTTGTTATGGATCTCAAGCTCAATATATTACAGGTGCTATGAAGACTTAGATATCTTTGACAACTCATGAAGAAGAAGTACCCGGAAATTATCTACCTCTTGCTGTGTGGAAGTTTACTCAAACTCTGTAAAATAAATTGAAGAACTGGAGAGACTTGATCACTTTGTGATTACCTTGCTCAGACTTTTGAGCTTTCGACTTTGTTCTGAAGATGGCGGATGCTTAAGCCTAGAATTTTTCTCCCAGAGATAATCAAGTCCTTATTATCAACGAGTGAATGACAAAGAGAAAACCAGCCAAAAGATAAGTGCCTCTTTGAGTTGTTTTAGTGAAAAAGCAATTTTATTTTGTCTATTTTACATTGTGTCACTCAGTAGGAGTGTTGAAATTATTGTCAGCTTAATAAGACAAATTAATCTTGACAGTCAGCCTTATTTTGAAGGATTGTTCTAGAGACTGAACTGTGTATGACCTGTTTTTTCCCTGACTTCTGATCTAAGTAAGAAAGTTGACAGAAATCACATAGGGAGGAATTGGTGAAGAAAAGGTCCAGACCACTCAATGAGCTCCTTAATGACAGTCCTCCTCCTCTCAAGCAATCCAAGCTGGATAACTACCTACACCAGCATACTTCCCATAAAGTGGATGAGCCAGTAGGGCCTTGCAACCCTATTCCAATTTTAAACCACTATGCATCTCTTTTTGAGGAGGATAATTTAGAATCACCACAATTAAGCAATGGTGATTTATTCTTTGAAGAAGAATTCCCCTTTAGCAACAATGATATAAATTCCACTCATGGCTTACCTTGACTTGTCAAGGAGAAAACCCCATTTGATCTGGATTTTGTGGGCACTCAATGCCTGCTGACTAGTAAAATGGCTGCAAAATTATTTTGAAGTCTATTAGAGATTAATGGAACCTTGAGTGAGATCAAATCTCGAATGGCTGACATATAGGACATTCCTATAACCAGGGGTCATTTCATAGAAAAAAGAGCTAGGGGAACTCATTAGCATAACTCATTAGCATATGCCACACCCCCTGACATCAGGGGCCTGGCGGTGGACCTGCAAGGCCGGCGGGAGTGCGAGGAAGCCCCGCCAAGGCCCTCCCTGGCCCCAGGCAGGCAGGAGTGGGGAGAGGCAGGGAGGAAGCAACTTACCCTCCCTCTTCTCCTGCCTCCTCCTGGCTGAATGAGGGCTGTAAGCAGGGCGGCCGGAAGCAGGGGGCGGGGCTTCATCATGTGCCCCGCCCCCCTGCACCTCACCCGGGGGAACTGCGTTCCCCCGCGTTCCCCCCCCCAAAAATGACCTCTGCCTATAACTGTCTCAAAACAGAAAGTATTGCAAAGGCCTACTATTGTAGATAAAACTAATAGGTATTTAGGGGGTCATTTATGTGGTCATGATAGCTCTGGAAAATCGCTAATTGCTACTGGAGAGTCTGTTGACCCTAATATAATCTCTTCAGAAATACATTCCAGCTTTAAGAGGAATATATCTGTTGAAGAGTTCTTTAGCATGTTCAGTCTTTTCCCTGCCCAGGGGTCAGACTCCCAGATGGGAATTGAAGTCCCAAATTAGATCTAACTTGGTGCAATTGATCAATTTCCCTGTTAGATTGGGAGAGATCAAAATGTTTTGCCAGCATCAAGACCAAATTTGAGATGTGTAGTAACTTTCATCTCAGCAGAGTTGCCCTCAATTATTTTAAAATGCAAGAATTTATTGTTAAGACACAACGTATAGGACACATGTATATTCAAGTCTCAAGTTATAACCCCATTATTGAAGTCAAAGAGTAGCAGATTAGTCTGACACAATAACCACTGTACCACATAAGGTCTCAGACTAAAGATACATATGGTCTGGGTGGCTCACAGTTGCAGTTTTGCATATTGTTAGCCTGTTTACATTCCAGTGGGATATAAATAATTTATCTTTGTGCAGGATTGCAATCCATTTCACAGGTGACATGAAGAAATTGTATTATGCTAAGCACATGGCTCATGCAATGAAAAGCAAGCAGTAAATTGGGTAAACCAATTCGCTGTTCAGGAGAAAGAAATTCCAACAGCTTGGGAACAGCCATCAGGTATCCTGCCCGTTTGTTTCTGTCCTGTTGCTAATAACTGCAAGTTGGCTCCAGGTTCTATGTGACAGTCTGCATGGCAAGTCCATTTCCAGGCCCTGATTAATTGTCTGGAGAACTGAATGACTCCAGATAGGCTGACCATTCCAAACTGTAGGCAAATATTTCTCCATGTATGTGGTCTCTGCCATTTAAACATCTCACACTCTCACAACTTACTCTTCATTTCTTTCTAAGAGCTGTTTGGACTTCTGCACAAGAAACTGGACTTCATGCCGGGCCTCCACAATTTCATGAGTCTTCACTGTCCTCTTCTCCATACCTTTTACTTCATTCTGCAGAGTCTATTGCATTGCCAAAACACAAATGAAAACTGAAACATTTGTCAGTATTAACTTACATAATTGTTACAGACATTTGCTTATGGAAAGACATTGCTAACCACCTGCCATGGAGAGCAATGGAAAAGTTAATGTCTACATATGGGCAGAATGAGGACCAGTTCACCATACATGTACTTCATTGCTTGGTACGCGATGACTCAGAGCTTACTCGGTTAAACAACATGTGTTTGTTTTTGTGTTGTTGTTTAGATGAGGTGAGATGATCTGAAAGTTCTGTCAGTGGCATGTGACCCATGATAGTTCATTCATGTAGGAAAGTTAGTCCTGGATCTCACATATGTCAAATGATAAATACAGTCATATTAACTAGCTCTGCCTTTTCACCAGCACATATGAAATAAGAGATGTATAATATATTCCCTTCGGACATTTGATTGTGACCAATAGGCTAGTCTTGCCAGATTTTGTTGCTGCATAATTTTTCAAGACAAAACACAAAAACAGAATAACATGCTGTTGGAAAAGGCAATGTCTGGTGGAAGAAGAAGAAGAGGAGGAGGAGGAGATTGGATTTCTACCCCGCCCTTCACTACCCAAAGGAGTCTCAGAGCGGCTTACAAACTCCTTTCCCTTCCCCTCCCCTCCCCACAACAGACACCCTGTGAGGTAGGTGGGGCTGAGAGAGCACTGACAGAAACTGCTCTTTTTCAAGAACAGCTGTGCTAGAACTATGGCTTGCCCAAGGTCATCCAGCAGCTGCAAGTGGAGGAGTGGGGAATCAAACCCGGTTTTCCCAGATTAGAGTTCGTGCACTTAACCACTACACCAAAGGGGCAGCAAGAAGACCATTAGATAGGATAGTGAGGTCAGCATGACCTTCTCTCCTTTTAAGTGTCATTCCTTGTCTGTCTCCAGATTGCTACTCTCAGGGCAATTTCCCCCTTCTTCTTGGAAGTGCCACACTCAGTCTTACCCTGTCAGCCAGTGATGTAGTTAGGAAACTATTTCTGTCTCTCTTTTTTCTTATCAAGTATGTTAACTCCTAAATAAACCTTTAAAGTAAAGGTAAAGGTTCCCTTGCTCGAAAGCCAGTCGAATCCGACTCTAGGGTTGTGGTGCTCATCTTTGTTTCAAAGCCGAAGAGCCAGCGCTGTCCGAAGACATTTCCATGGTCATGTGGCCGGCATGACTAAACACCAAGGTGCACGGAACGCTGTTACCTTCCCACTGGAGGGGTACCTATTTATCTACTTGCAATTTCTTGCAAACCTTTACCTGCTCTTTAATCAGGTTGTGCACCATTGCTGTGTTAATTACTCTGCCAACGCATACAACACAACACAAAAATATGAATACAACACAGAGAGAAAGGTGAAAGCAGTGCTGTGTGTGCAAAACAGAATTTCACAGTCTGGCTGCTTGAGAAATAAGTTCACGCTGAGGTTTGTTACTTAGGGGAAAAACAGAAATTCATTATAAAATAAAATAAATTATTGTAACATAACTCCATACCACATAGGAAAGGCAAAGCAAAGGTTTCTAGCTACCTGTCTAAGCTAGGATGTAGAAGAGATTGTAGAAAGCATGTCCAGCCCTCATGGTGGAAAGAGGAAAAGAATGAGAGAAGAGAAGTGACCAGAAGGAAGAAACATCTTACAGTAGCATTCTGGGTAAGAAAGGGACAGCAGCAGGAGTCCCCCTCTCCACATGGCACCTTTGTGACACGTTTATGCCCTCAGGGGTGGGTCATATGAAGAAAATTAAAGGAGAGGAAAGGGTCAAAGAGCCCTCTTCTTTCTTCCAACCAAATGGCTTTCCTCCTTAAAAACAAAAACGAAAAACAGGACCAGTGACTGCATTTGGAAAAGAGAAATATATAGGGCCATCCTTAGCCGGTCTACTCAGAACATGAGTCAGGTCTATTCAATGGGACCTATTCCCCAGAAAATGTTCTTAGGATTGCACTGTAAGTCTTTAAATGATCACAGTACAAAATGTGATGTGCAGTCCTCTCTAAAATAGGGGGGATCTGCTACATAAGAATACACATCATAAGCAGTGTTCCCTCTAAGCTGAATTAGTGTGAGCTAGCTCAGTTTTTTAGCCTCCAGCTCACACATTGTTTTTCTCAGCTCAGAAAGGATGGCTCCAGAGCAAACTAATTTATGCAGTAGCCAAATCACTTGCTCACAACTTTAATGCTAGTAGCTCACAGAGCAGAACTTTTGCTCACAAGACTCCACAGCTTAGAGGAAGCATTGATCATAACAGCCACGCATTATGTTTTCTTGGACGTTCATGAACTTTCATGTCATTGTAGAGAGAATTTTACATTACTGTACACTGAAAACAGAAATATTACCCTGTACTGCAGTGTCGGCAGAGAATCCAGCAGGATCACTATGTAAAGCTCATATTCATTCTGTAAAGTATAATAAAATCGGAGTGTTGGAAAATAGCTAAATTTGGAATAGGGAGAGATAAAATCTTACTCCTCCCTTCTTTATCTTTTAAATGTACTTTTAAATGCACTGGAGTTCATATGAAGCACCTGCAATTAAATTAACAAGATCCAAACATAATGTTATAGCTGTCAACCAATTAAGGATGTGTACTTTATTAATCACAGAGTGTTTAACTGGCCAATTGGTAAATTAGACAATAGCATTAAAAATACCGGGCAGCAGGATACAACCAGTGTGATGTCCTGGTTAAAGCTTCAGGACAGGACAGGGAAGACCCAGGTTCAAAGTCCTACTTTGCCATGGAAGCATGTTGGGTAACCTTAGACCAGTGACACATTTTCAGCCTAACCTATCTCACAGGGCTGGCGTTATGAGGACAAAATGGATAATGGGAGACGTAGGGTTGCCAGATCCTGGAGATCTGGGGATGGAGTCGGGGGAGGACAAGGTTTGGGGAAGGGGAGGGGCCTCAGTGGGATACAATGCCGTAGAGTCTACCCTCCAAAGCAGCCATTTTCTCCAGGGGAACGGATCTCTGTAGTCTGGAGGATCAGTTATAATTTCAGGAGATCTGAGGACCTTCAGGACAAGTTGCATTAAATAGTAGGAATGCCACAATACCTTCACTTCTTTCAGAATGTCACCAAAGATCATAGAGCTGTTGCAAATATCTTCAAACACATTACCAACAGCCTGCAAGCGGTTAAAGTGGGGACGTGTGCAATCACAAATGTTCCGGAGTTCCTGGAAGGAAGTCAGATTCACTTGCAACATTTATTTAGATATATTGTCCTGATCATTATACCCTGGTTCTTGCAGATATGGGAGGGGGGCTGTAACATATAATCCCTGCCACACAAAGTTCACCTAAAAACAGGCAGGTTTCTGGAGAGAAACTTTGTTCAGTCGATCTCCTGGAAGGCCAGGGATCATATGGCCATTTGCATATCAACATGTAGTATACTAAGGTATATGTAAAGATAAACAGGAGCCTAGTGGTATATTAAAAAGTAACAAGTTTTCATTCTAACATAAGCTTTTGTAGACCCTCTTCATCAGATGCAAGCTCTAGTTTCTTGAAATCTTGTGTTTCTTGTTAGTTTCTAAGGTGCCACAAGATTCCAGTTTATTTTTGCTCTAAAACTATTACACATTTGGAAGAAAATTGCACACCATATTTATGAAATCAATACAGTGGTAGGGTCTAACTTTGTTCAGTGAGAAAGAACTGCAAAAATCTTTGGGAATGTTATTTTAACACCAGTTGGTGATTCAGGACTAGCCTTTCTGTTGTAATCTTTTCCATTCTTTACTGTTTAGATTGTGAGTTGCCGGGACCAAACATCCTTAAAAAGAACATAAAAAAACAGACTCCAAGGCCTTCTCTGTTGTTCCCTCCTAAAATTTGTATTTGCAAGTCCACTTCTTTTGAATATGAAGTCACCAAAAACAGACCCCAAGGCCTTCTCTGTTGTTGCCTCCTAAAATTTGTATTTGGAAGTCCACTTCTTTTGAATATGAAGCCACTCCAGCTACAAGCCATGGTTTAGTTACCATGGCTAGCAGCTGTTGATGCACTTAATCTCTTTGCTTCCCTTTTCAAGCTTCATTGGCTCATGGTCCTCCATAAGAGGACAGAGTACCAAGGAGCCAGGTGTTGCAACAGCTGGCAGAAGGCTAGATCCCCCATAAGGGAGAAGAGTTGGCCATCCACAGCAATCATCTCACCAATGAGGTGAGTGACTGCTTCCTGGGCCCTCCACATAACCCTTTTGGATGGCACTGTTGGCGTCCCTGTGGGAATGACTTCTTGGAGGGTGGCCTGCCTTGATGTCCCACCTATAGCACCCTGAGTGTCAGGAGCCTTTCTTGGAGGGGCCTCCTGCTCTGCTTCTTCCTGCTTAGAGGGTGTGGGCCTCTTCTTCCTCCTGCTGGCCATAACTCTTTTTTCTGGTGGCAACATAGTTGGGTGCACCCTTTGCAGGTGGCTATGGAGGACAGAAGATGACAAGTTTTGGGGGTTCACACCCCTCCAGACATGGGCGTGGCACACCTGGCATTCTGCCATACAGAGGTCACTGGGCAAGATGTGGAAAGGTTTCCAAACTGTGGGCTGGAAACAGGGCCCCAGGACTGGAGAAGGTGGGAGGGACAACTGCTTTCTGGTGCTTAGCTGGGAGGGGCCTCAGAGGGGTGCATTTGAGGCAGGAGCAGCAACAGGGAGTTGGGATATGGAAGGGGAGGACACTTCCCCACCATCCTCTGAATCACTGCTGTCAGAGTCCTCCTCTCCAAAGGGTGTTAGCAACTGCTGGTGTCTGGGCAGTGCTAACAACTCTTTTGCCTCTGTGGAGAGCCCCAGGAACAGATCAGGGGAAGGAGGCTCTGAGAGCCCTGGTGATGGCCTCTAGGTCTGGGCTCCAGTGAACTGGAAGGAAGAGTTTGGTGCCCGGGGATGGGGCCTGTGGTACGCAGGGGGTGGAGGACTTCTTCCCCACATGAGAAGTACCCTTTGCACCCAACTTTCACCCTCATGGCACACAGAGGTGTTCACCATCAGGAGGGGTGGGAGGGTATAAGAGTGTGTGTGTGTGTGTGGGGGTGACCTTGCCAGCTTGACATGTGTTTCCATTCCTTTGTGTTTCAGCCTTGGGGGGCTGTGAGAGTTGTGGGCATGCTTCCCTTGTTTGTCTTCTGTGGCTAGGGTGCCTGCCAAGCTTCCATGGGGTAACTTTGGGGATCCCCTGTCAAAAGGATATCTGCCTTTCTGTCCTTCAGAACTTGCCTTTGGAGACTTGGGGTGAGGCTGCAAGTGTAGGGGGGGATGCTTGCCTTGCTTCCAGTGTCTGGCTGGGGGGGCGGGATCTGCCCAGGTGAAGTTACAGGATTCTAGATTCTCAGCATAAATATAATTAAATATAAAGGACTGCAAATGGGAGTCCTGGGGGGGGGGAGTAAACAGAAAACAAAAAAGGGCCCAAACCAAAATGCTGCTGAACTCCAAAAGAACAGGATTACAACTTGAGATTGCTGAACTTTAGTTCATTCACAGGAGAGCTGAAGAGCTGAATAGGAACACTGGATGTTTATTGCACTATAGATGCTGACTTTCTGCCCCTAAGCATTTCTCCCCTGATTTTATCAAACTAGTTACATTTCTCATTGTACCTCTGCATCCTGACTCCTTTCTTTGCAACACCTCTCCCACCTTCCGACTGGAATATAGGGACTCCCAGATCTCCATTCCTACTTGTATATGACAAAAGGAACTTTGACTTTCAAAAGCTCATACATGTTGGTCTCTAAGCTGCTGCTGGACTCAAATCTGGAAGTTTTGTTTTGTTGTCCAGCAGTAGAAATGAAGTACAGCTACTAAGGTTGTGTGTTTGGTTCAAATGAACTGAATAAAAACCCAAATAATGCCTATTCAGCATTATTCAGGCATGCTGAAAGCCAAATCAGATTCTCTGATCTGTTTTGTCTGGCCGAATAGGGATTCCCCAAATAGTGCTGAAACTATTTGGCATTCAGTCGGGAATCCCTTTGCTGGGAAGGTGCACTGCAGTGGCGCACCTCCTCAGTGAAGGGAAAGTATTCTAACTTTAAATACCTCCCCTTCCTTAGGGAATTGTGCCACCTCTTGTGGCACAACTCGCCAGCCAAGGCAAAGTTTGGCTGGGGGGTTGCACTGAAGAGGTGGCACGAGCCCCAGAAGCAAGGGAAAGTGTTTAAAGTTAAAAACCTTCCCTTGGCAGGCTGACTGGGGAGGAAGTGAAGGGGAGGCACTTAAAGATCTCTCCATCGTGTCCTGTGGCCCCATAGGGTACAATGGAGAGAGAAGGGGCTTATTTTTAAACCCCTTATCTCTTTCCTTCCCCAGTCAGCCTGCTGGGAAGTGAAGGGGAGGCACTTAAAGATGCTTCCTTGATCTGTCTTCACTTCCCCAGTTGGCCTGCAGCAGTGGGGCAGTTAGGGAAGCTCAGGGGAGGGAGAGCAGGTCAGTTGCACTCCCCCTGCACATGGAAGAGGAAGTGAGTGATACTGACCTGCTCTACTGGGGAGCTGAATATTTTCAGCAATGCCGAGTATTCCCCGAATCCCAGTATAATACTGATATTGGGATTTGGGAATATTGGCATTTACTGATATTTTTCAGGTTTGGTTTACCCGAACCTGAAAAATACCGATCCCCCCCCCATGCAAAACCCTAGCAGCTACATGATGCAAAAGGTCTCTGTTATTCCTGTTTCAACAAGCTAGAAATTTGCAGCTTGATCAAAATGTGATGGCTTTAGAGTCCCAGCAAACTCCACAGAACCCAATTCTATTTTACTCCTGCAGAAGAAGTTAATCCAATTTTTGAAAGGTGACTGAAATAATCAAAGGTGATCCATACCAAAGTGGCAGTTTGGGGAAACTGAGCAGAGACCTAATGGTATTTTCTCTCTAAGTCTTCCTAATAGCCAAATAACTCTTTTCTCATATTGATGTGGATTAGTTTGTGCCTTCATTTAATTTCCAAGATTAGTGTTGGTGCATGTCACAGCTATTTTCTGCTACTTGTTTACTTACTTGTGCCAACTTCTTTTCATGTTGCTCTACTGACTTGCTCCCAATGAAGTCATTTTCCAGCAAATCTTTCTTGGCAATAAAATCATTCTGAAATTGCATGAATTTGTGAAACTGGTCGGTTTTGGTCACACCAGCCAAGTAGGAAGGAAGGAATTCGTATTCATCTTTAGCCCCCTCTGTGACACAAAGCCGACTGTTCATAGTTGGTTTATATTTCAACATTTTTAGCTCTTGAACATCTAACTCTTCCCTGATAAGAGGCTTCCGAAGTACGCCAGCTTCCTCATCCATTGTCTTAGCTGTTTCCTTTCTTTGTATTTCCCAAGAAGGAGTACCTAAAGAAACACTTTCTGGAGTACCAGGGCTGACCTGGAATGACGGAGGTTGATAATATGAATGAGCCACTGATCTAGCTCGGATGGGAATTGTTGTGGCATCAATGAAGTTGGCCAAAGTACACTTTGTATTTCCGGTAACCTCAGTGAATTTCCTGGGTGCTGTGAACTGGGTTCTTTTTGCAATGATGTATGCTGATTTTTTGCCACTTGCCCAGATATTATGCTTTCTGTTTTTGGGGGGCTTGTAAAGGTTACTAGGGTTGAGGTGACCTGAGATGTAAAGTTGAATTTCCGCTTTGTGGGCCTTTTCCACTCCATCTATTAGATCTGAAAGACTGTTCTTCTGCTTTCTGTCTGCCATGTATAAACTAGACACTGAATGACAGAAACAGATTTTTAGCTTAAGACGAAGTTGCAGTTATGTAAAATATTTTAAATCCACTGGGTAGTCTAATGAAAGCTGTCTAACCATACTTAGCCAGTATGGCTTTCCCTAATTTGTACATGCAGACTAACTTAAAGGATGCTTTGTAGTGCAAATGATCTGACTCTCAGGGAACAATTGCTAGGCAATTAGCACAAGACCAAACATTGTTTTGTGGGCAGAGTCACAGACTTGAAGCAAATGTGCAAATCACTTCATCAAGAGTAGCCAAAACTGCTGGTAAACTTTCTGTGGGAAATAGCAAAACTGGCCTTCCAAATTAAGACTGGGCCTCCATTGACTGATTCACAGATAACATCTTCTGTGCCTTTGCCGTGTGCATGTGCTATTAAAATGGCATCCACCCATTGATGGCTGTTCCTTGGAAGAACTGTAATAAGAAGAGGAAAACCAAAATTTTAAGGGACCTGCCAAGGAGTTAGCTACTCATACTGCTCCTGGCTATGATCCTTTTGCAACAATTCTACCTAGCACCATGGCAGCTTGAAAGCAGGACTGCCAGTCCCGCGGTGTGTGTGTGTGTGGGGGGGTATTCCCCACCCCCAGCATTTCACATTGCTGCCCTGAGCAACCATGGGAGGACATCACTTCCAGGTAAACCCAGAAGTGATGTTACTCCTCACTAGGAATTGGCCAAAACTTGATTATAAAACCATCGTTCCCCCCCATAAGTGATGTCAATCCTCTCTAGAAGTAACTGGACGTGACATCATCATGCTGTTGGCTGATGGCCACCCAACCCAATCTCCCATTAGTTGCCAAGCCAAGCCTGGCAACCCTATCGTTGCCTGGTCCAGAGCCTGCCTTCCAGCTATGTTGCTTAGTGTCCTAGCTATGAGCAAGTTTCTTTACTATTAGACCATGACTCAGTGCCCTCTAAATGTAACACATATGATTTTCCACTGGCAGCAGATCAAGGCCTTGGCTGATAAATTGCCCAAATGAGTCACAATGAGACAGCCGCATAATATACTGAAACACAATATACCTGCAAGTTCTGCTGCTTGATGTGTTTTCATTGCTTCGAAACTGACTGATGCTGAAATACAGCAACAGGGCAAGCATGCTTTTGTATTGCCATTAGGTAATTCCTCATGTACACCAGTTGCACAAGCTGGTTCTTTTTCTTTCATTATTCTTTAGCAATGCTTGGGTGAAAATGACATTAACAATCGAAGTACCAGCCCAAAGAGCAGCATACCGCTTTTGCTTTCATTTCAGCATGAGTTACATAGCAGCTACCCTCCCAAAAAAGCAAAGGACTTCTACTCTCCCCTCCCCACAAATAATCTAACAGAATCACAGGTTAAAACTGAGACGTATTTAAACTGCACACTAACTTACGTTTCACAAGCTCCTTAAAGTATCCGGCATAACGGCTGCCTTTATGCTGGTTTGCTACCAAGGCGACCAGTCAAACATTCTGAGTTCCACTTGGGCTCTCCATGGCTGTTAAGCAACAATACAGGACTGAACAGGTCTGATCAAAAGCAAGCTGGCACATTAGAGACAAAGTCTCAGTTCCTTTCTTTACACCAGGCACAGGAAGGATAGCTAAAATGGTGTGTTTTTAAATACAATTTCTTTGTTGATTACATCATTTGATAGGAAATCTCCAAACTGCAAAATCTGAATGGTGGAATAGTTTTTCTAAGCTCTTTCTACTGAATATAAAAACAATAGAAAGATATGCCCCCATTGTGTGACCTTGGTTATACCAGCCACACTGAAACAAGCAAGGCTAGATGAAATGAGAGGAGGTGTAAAAGGCAAGTGAAAGACTTTAACTGGTAGTCTGAGCAAGGTCCCCAAATTTGGAAGCTTTTATGGCTGTGGGAAGACTGGATCTTTGACTTATTAGGAAAGTTCCCAGTACACTGCTGCCATAGGAGGGTGTTGGCATCCAGGAGCAAGCCAAGCAGAGCTCCAATGGTGCAGCCAGTTCAGTAGCCTATGCCCATCATTGCCAGCACTGGAAAGAGATTGGGATGACCTTACCATTTACTGTAATTATGTATTATTTTCACTGTACTTCTGTGTTGCTGCTCAGCTGTGCCTGTATAGACAGAAATGTCTTGGTACTTCAATTTGAGAGATGGTGTACCTTTTTGCTTCTTCTCATGCAACCATATAGCAGGATGATTTGGAAGTATTTGAATGCAGAAAATACTCTTACATTGACCCTTGGGGACTGATTACATACAATTTTGCAAGAGTCTTAATATGTATGGGAGATGCAACAAAACATGGGGAAATCCCAGCAGTAAATTGCTGAGCTTGAACAGGACTGTCTGCAGTTGACAGAATCTACTCCAAGTGAAGGACGTTTAGTTTTCTGCTCCATGTGAAGGACATTTAGTTTTCTGCATCAGCACTTTTAATGAACAATTAGGAGCAAGAGAAGTTAGACCTCTAGACAGACCTCTGAATGGATGGCATGACATAGCTTGAGATTTCCGCATCAACCTCTGTCTTTCCTTGTAGACCATGCAACATCAGGCTACCCTACACATCTGCTGCCTGAAATGGAAGGTGATGGTGTTGAGAGTTTAGGGTGAAGGAACGCATCCAAAATATAAATAATTCTGTATGGACATGACCTATAAGCCTCTTGACACAGCATTAGACACATATGGAAACAGAGAAAAAATCATGGAAAATCCAAAAAATGTGGCTCCTATGGATATGGGGATGTTTCTACAGACTTTGTGTAATCCACAGGATTACGTAAAAATCCGGAAACTAGAAAAAATGCATGGGGATTAAACCCACAGAGTTTTTTTTAAAAAAGCAATGTCTGCACATCTGCACAGATGTTGCCAGAGGGAGGGAAATACAATTTGACATTTGTGGTTCCAGGAGACCAGGATTAGGGGATTGGAGAGGACATAGGAGCCACAAAGGGGAAGAAGACTGGGGGCCTTACTATTGGATATTGTTGAAACTCTGCATGCAAATCGATCTGGGAGGGAAAGGGTTAATAAAATTCTCTCACTCAGGTGCACCTAGAAAAGAGTCCAGCAGCACCTTAAAGACTCACAAAATTTGTGGTAGGATGGGAGCTTTTGTGAGTCACTGCTCACTCTATGAAAGCTCATTCCCTGCCACAAATTTTGTTAGACTTTAAGGTGCTACTTGACTCTTACTCTTTCCTGCTGCTACCGACATACTAACACAGCTACGCATCTTGATCTATCAGGTACGTTGGCCCCATGCTCTCATCGGTTAGATGTTGAGCCTCTTTGGATGTTGATTGACTTGCTGTTTCATCTTATATAGGCCCTCTCTTCTTCTGTCTCTTCCCTGGGCTTGAAGCTGTAGCAGTTAACCTTTTCAAAGTTAATTGTTAACAATAAGTTGAATGTACCTATGTGAATATGTCATGTAAGATGTGCTTCTATTTTTGTAAGTAAAATTTCTTTCTTTTGCTGCCATTGGAGTCAGATCATTGTAATTTGTTTGAACAGAATTTTCCCCTTAACTGGGAAATGTGAAGGAACGGGGATACTACTTAAGCTTCTGTGCTTCCAAGGCAATTGATTTTTTTTTTACATTTAACCCAATATTTACAGCCCCAATAATCTGACCAGCAGGGTCTTCAGGGGTGGCTTGAAGCTGAAAATGTGTCTTCCTGCCTTCTTTCATTCCCAAGTGAGATCTGATCATTGTGTGTTTGTGTGGAGGGAAGAACAACACATAATAGGATAATTAGACAACGCAAGAGGGGAGAAAGTGGGGATCAGTGGTGGGGGAATGAGTGGTTCTTCTATGAGTTCTCATGGGGGGCTCACTGATATGTATTTTACTGCACATTTATATATCATGAAATTCCAAGCTACTCTGGTAATCGAATTCCAGTGCATGCATTCATATATGACCATGTACCTATTTTCTCCTCTATACCTGTATATAGGTGAAATGTCATGGCATAAATACACACTTTAGGGATGTCAGCTCAAGCCATTAGAAATGAGACAGTTTCCAGTGCTCTAAATGAATCAAGTGATTTTAACTGAGGCTGGAATACTTAATTAGCATATACTCATTCAACACATATTCAAAATATTTGCTTACTGTTTAAAACGTTAACATCTGAGTTGGGTTATAATTAAGAGTTTCAGTTTTGAAAAGATGATGGGTGCTGCCAGAACTGCATCCCATCTACTAATTCAAGAAACTGATTTGGAAGTTTCCAAAACGTTAAATATTTTGTCCATGCCATAGGGATTCTATGGCTAGCCACGAGCTTCTTGATCATATGTCTGGAGTCCAAAGTGATAGGAGCTGAATCCTGTCTATCTAAAGCCTCCAAAATAAGTGGAATTGTTACATTCAAAGGAAACTGGAATTTGGGAATAGTCACATCCATCAGGGTCCATTCAGTTTTCTCACTCCATTTTGTTGCCCTGCAAACTTCTTATACAGTAACTCTAAATCTGGACTGTACTAAGAGTATGCCAGGGAAAATGGACTGACTGGTGACCATGAAACAGAGCCAACTTACTGGACAGACATGTGCCCAGCCAAGGGAAGTCTTGTACTGAAGCTGCAAGTTGAACCAGATGTGGACCCATGGAAGACCCGATGCCATCCATCCCTGCAACTCTAAAGTCACTGCAGACCCAGGTAGATGGCACGTCAGCCTCCTTGAGAATCACAGCCACGTGGAACCAGCATCCAGACTTATAGAGAAGCCATACTTTGCAGAGACAACCTGGACGGTCTTGCTCAAACACCATTAATAAGCATTGTCTCCATCACACAGGCATCTTCCCCCACACCTTCTCCTAGCAACGTTACCTGAAACTGCACGTAGTTATCTTCAAGTTAAACAAAAGAACTTGGCCGTGACAGGATTAACTGGGCTGACCAGCACACCCAACGCCCATCAAGATAATGCAGCTGCAGATCATCAGATCATTGATGCTAACGGCTAGCCAAGCACCTTGAATGACTGAATGACTGCCTGTTCTTCTCCTTTTGTCTTATAGCCCAAACTCTGAAAGGTGTCACTTAAAGAAACATCATGTCAATTGCCCAACACTTAATCCTATTCTTTTTGCCCATTAAGCCGCTAGCAGTGTCTGGCACATTTCTGAGGACTACATGCTTGGTGGCTCATACCCCCAAGCCCCTTTTAGGGTATAAAAGAAGAGCATCTGCCCATGCTCGCTCTCTCACTTCCTCTCTACCTGATCCCACACTGCCTTACTGACTCTCAACCTAGCGCTGTCCAGAGTCTACCAAGTGTGCTGCTGGTCAACATACAGCCCTTTTCCCTTTTAGTCTCCCTTCATTTTTCGCTGCAGGATTGCTTTATCTCATTGGACAGGTAATTATTGCCCAACTAACAAACTTCTCCTGCTAATGCAAACATCTCTATACCTTTCCATCTAATTTTCTTACTTCTGTATTGTGTGTATGCTTGGATTTTATTGTATGTGTGTGCAAATTCCCTAGTAAAAAAACCATTTCATTAAGATCTGGTCTCTGCATCTATTTCTGGAAATCTGGACTAAGTGGGACTCCTGTATACATAGGTTATTGCTCCCTTATATGCCTATTGCCATTTAATAACTATATTTCCCCCAAGCTATTATTAAGAAATAAGGCAATTTGCCTAACAATTTCACTAAGTTTTTCTTCTTACTACAGCCCCTTTTCCACATGGCTTTTGTATATGCAGGTCCCACGATCACCAGCATAGTCTTTTTTAGAGGTCATAGTGGCCCCCTCCTCACAGATGACATAGTGATGTGACCAGTGTTCCCTCTAAGCTGAGTTGGTGTGAGCTAGCTCAGTTTTTTAGCCTCTAACTCATACAGTTTTGTCTCTGCTCAGGAAGGGATGCCTCCAGAGCAGACTAATTTATGCATTAGCCAAATCGCTCTCTCACAACTTTAATGCCAGGAGCTCACAAAGTAGAATTTTTGCTCACAAGACTCCACAGCTTAGAGGGAGCATTGGATGTGACCCTAACAAGTTTATTTTTATTTATTTATTTATTTATTTATATTTTTACCCTGCCCTTCCCACGAGTGGGCTCAGGGCGGCTTACAAGAGGGCAACAATGCCCACATATAAAACAAGATTAAAACAGATTAAAACAGAATAAAATCATCGAATCACAAAAGGTGCTCAATAAAGAACAAGATGGTTTTGCAACGGTAAATGCTAGATCTTTCATTGGAGGTAGATAGTGTCCTGCAGCTGGTATGCGGCCAGTCCAGTGGTACCCAACCAGCACAGTATCATGGCAGATCTTCAAGGGTCGTCCTCTTACCCAGTTGTTACCCATGCTGTTGGTGGTGGTGATAGTGGCGGCTCCTACGTAAAAGCCTGGCAGAAGAGCTCCATCTTGCAGGCCCATATAGGGCTTTAAAGATAAGCACCAGCACTTTGAAATGGATCCGGTATGGGCTTCCAGTTTATGGCGACATGCTGGCAGACGCATCTCCCAGACCTCCTGGGGATGTGATCTGTGCACCAGCGGAAAGGGGGGGCGACGGGTCACTACCCCCTGGAGCCTTGGCAAAAGGCTCCTAGCCATGGGGCTTTTGAGGGGTGGCCTCTTCATCAGCGTGATGCTGGGGAATTGAGGCGTTCCTCCGCCCCGACAGTTCTGCTGCTGAGTGTCCGTATGGATCTAGAGCCGCTGATGAGGAGAAGCGTTGGAGATCGAGTGTTTTAAACATATGCCGAGCGAGGTTGTATGATCAACAATGAACTGTGAGTCGGGTTAAAATGAAACGAGAATTTAAAAAGAAAGCTACCCCCTGGGAATGGTGAGAAAAGCAAGCGGGAGGGGCAGAGGGGCCCCTCCCATACGCATGAACTAAACAACAAAATACTTAGAGGGGACCGGAAGAAAAAGCATTGAAATCTGTTTTGAGAAACTTACCAAAGTGCGAATAAGCATATGGGCGTATTTCAGAGACTTTAGCAAGTTTTCATAAAAGTAAACAATCCATAAAGATGGCGGGGAAGAGGGTAGAGAAAGACAAACCAGTAAAAATGAAACCAGCCGGCTTGAGTCCTCGACCGGAAGAGACCACCAAGCTCTCCACAATGTTGGCAGAGTCCTTGCGCCCTCTGCTGGACAAGATGACTAACATCGAACAACAGCTGACAAATCTAAATCAAAATCTAGCAACTCAGCAGCTCCAACTGACTGAGACTTTAAAAATAACGGAGCAAACAGCTGAGAAGATGGAGGAAATGGACGCCAACGCCAAAAAAGTTAAGAAAAAGGTGCAAAAGCTGGAAAAGAAACAAGCCTCGGAAGAATCACCACTTTTACAGCTGCAAATGGAGAAAGCAAATTTGCTCCTACGGTTTCAAGGGGTCCCAGAATTAAAAGGTGAGAATCTAAAGCAACTCCTGAGTGAAGCATTAGCCCCAGTTACAGATTTGAAAGCGGAGTATCTTGCAAGCGAAATGGATGTGATTTATAGGTCCTATTCCATGTACATCAAAAAGAATAATCTGTCTGGGGAAATAGTGGCTAGATTCTCAAAGCGACACGTGAGGAATTCTATCCTGAAAGCAACTACAGGAACACCATTGAAAATCGGAGACACCACTATCTATATATCTAATAGCCAAGTTACCCCCGGAGTGCGGATCGCTAAATCAGCACTCCGGGGGCACGTGGGGGGGGGAGGTTTGTGCACATGTGGGCCAGTCCC
>NW_015172600.1:276730-315740 GCF_001447785.1 Gekko japonicus | reverse complement strand
TAGTTTTATTGTGGGATGCTCTGGGGGTTCTCTTGAATGGTTAAAATATTGGATAAGAAGATAAAAAATTTAGCATAGCCGACTATGTTCAAAGTAATATTAGCAATTTAAGATTAACATTTATACAAGCTGTTGTGATGATCTCCTATTCTTGGGGTTTTAGTTAGTTGTGGTTTTCTTTCCTTTCTCCCTAGATGTAGTTACCCCTTCCCAATTTTTCGTTGTTGTTTGTAGTATATAAAAAAATGCAATAAAAAATCCCCTCCGGGGGGCAAAAAAAAGAAAAAAAGAGAAAGAAATAGATCTGGTATGCTATTGGCAGCCAGTGCAGGGCTTTCAGCCCAGGCTGGATGTGCTCCCACTTGGGGAGGCCCATTAACAGCCGGGCTGCTGCATTCTGCACCAGCTGCAGCTTCCGGATCTGCAACAAAAGCAGCCCCATGTAGAGAGCGTTACAGTAGTCTAGCCTCAAGGTAACTATCACATGGATCACTGTAGCCATGTCATCGCGGTCGAGGAAGGGAGCCAACTGCCGCACCGGCCTAAGATGGTAAAAGGCCGATTTGGCAGTGGCTGCCACCTGGGCCTTCATGGTTAAGGAGGGATCCAGGAGCACTCCCAAACTCCTAACCTCCGACGCTGGCACCAAAGGCGCCCCCCGTTGAAGGTCGGGAGAGGGATCCCCAACCCCGAACCGACCCAACTCAAGCACAGGACCTCCATCTTTGCTGGGCTTAGTTTCAGCTGACTCAGCCTGAGCCACCCAGCCACGGCCTGTAGTTAGTAAAAATATTACTAGAAGAATATTACTGTAGAATAGTAAGAATATTAAGGTGGTTCTCCAACTCTTGGGAATTGTACTATTTATTATTTATTCATTCCATGCAGAGCTCCCAGGAGATTTCTCATCCAAGCACTGACCAAACTCAGACTAGTCTGTTGCTATGTCATGTGCTTTCCAACTATGCCTATTCTGTCAATTCAGTCTCTGAAGGGATTAAAGACACACACAGGATGGCCAGTGGTTCCCATCCCATTTCCTTTCCGCAATATACCAAAAATGAACACAGAGGGTTTTTTTTTTAAAAAAATCTGTATTCAGTAATATTCACATCAAAGTGTATTTATACATATGTATACAATTAAAATTATGAACATTTCTAAATATTTTATGTATCATACATATATTTATATGTATAATTACATATCCACAGAATTTGCTTTGCTGCACTACAGCCAGCTGTTAAAGCAGAAACAGGTTTCACAATAGGGCTCCCAGATATGCATATATTCTGGCTGTTTCATTTTGCAAATTTATTTACAACTTATCTAGACCATAATAAATGATTACGTGTTGTATAGTACAAACATAATAGTAAAGGTCTGGGGTTTTTAAATACAAAGACTGCAAATGAATACATGAAAAATTACATACCATGTACAGTATTTATAATTTATAAATGCAAAGTTAAGACCTCTTAAGTTATTGCACTTGCATATTTCTTTTGATAAAGAGGATTTTCTAAGTATCATATATATAAAATCTTTTTCCCCATCTCCCATATATAGTAAAATTGGATATTGTTGCCTTGAAATGCCTTCTTCCCAGACCAACCCATTGGAACATGGGCATGCATGGACCTACTCTATAACCCAATTAAATCATTAATGTTTTGAGTGTATGTCAGAGTATACACCCAAATATACAGTTGAGCACAGTTTCTGGTCAGCAAGGAAATTTTTAAAAAGAAAATAACTATGAAGTTGCTAGGTTGGAACTTAAGAACTATCATCTGATGCTCCTAATACCAATTAAGGGAAAGCAACACACCTTTTTGTACTCAGAACAAATGCACTTGCCCTGTCTGGTGCACTGCATGGGACTGCATCACAGTGTTTTATGTACCTACAGAAGGCTCATAACAGCATGGGCAGTTACAGGCCTTCTACAGTCCTATTCAAATACCGTTCTACATAGTTTTTAACACTGACTGAGGAAAGACTCAGATCTGTTAACAATCAAGCGCTATACAGATAACACAAACAATTGTGTCTATTTATGCCATTCACGTAGAGTATATCATTGTGCCATTGAGTACCACACTGCATGCCCCATCTGAGCTGATTTGTAGCTTTCTGAATTTGTTCCCTTATTTTAAAATTACAGTATTCTGCCATTCTAAGGGTACTAAACAGTATACTACAGAATGTCTGCAGAACACTGAATCATTGTATAATATTGCAGCCATTCTAAAGTTTGCTTTAGAATAGTGCAATTTCCAGTGAAATAGTTGGAGACACAGATCTGGAGTCTAATTTAACATAATAGCGTCATGGGCAAAAACATTTGTGTTTCTACTTCAAGCTAAATTATTCTTCCTTGGAAAACATAGGGCAAATAATATAAGCTGGAAAATTTGTATTCAATATGCATGCATATTTAAGGCCTGCTTGTGTGTTATTTGGCTCTTGGAATTTTAACTATGAGGAAACTAAGAGGAGGCCCTGGTCCCACATAACTCCATCCTCTTTTCCTCACACCTTGACTGGAATTAATATCTGAACTACAGAGATCCTGAATTTACAGTGGACTGTCTTCTCCCTGGTTTACTTTCACCCATGTGGAGGAAACTGTGGTAGGGACAGGGGAATGTTAGGAGTCCAAGGCCCACTCACAGTCTCACAGTGTCTAATATTCTGGAGTGAAGTACTAAGTAAAGACAATCTATTTTTAAAAAATGTTTCACAGCTTTAAACATTCCCTTTGTTGTTTTTACTAAAAACTAAACAATAACTGGAGTTGTGTTAGAGTTTTTTTTAAGATTCGAAAAGTAATGTTAAAATTCATTTTCAAGAGGTTTTTACTTGTACATACTTTGTTTACAAAAAAAATCCTTTTGTATGCTGCCATACTGAAGGCAGCCAAAATTTAACCATACCCCAAATGATATCAGTGACCACAATGTCTATGTCAGGTGCTATTTGGCATATTACCAGTATTCTACACTGGAATATCTTTTTTAAAAGTAATGTAAAGAATTACAAGTTGTATAATCAGTTAAAATAGTGACTTCTTTTAACTTCTTATATAGTTATTTTCTTATGAATTCTTACCTTTTATGAGAAATCATTCAAAATGTAATAGGGATGTTGTATAAGCACTGCAATTATGACTGGGACAATATCTCGTAAGAACTAACATGCTCGTTTTTAACAAAATTTCATTGAGAGGGAAGGCCATTTATAAACATGGAAAACAGAGCAATTATGTAATACTGCCAAGAACATTAAATGTTTAAATCCATCTATCTTCTGAGATTCTTTTAACACTGTAAAAAATATGCTCAACTGACAAGATAGCAGGTGGAGTGAAGAGAATATTATAGCTGTTTAAATCCAAAACAAATGATGTTCACACTGTCAGTGATGCATAAAGCCCTCTTTCTGATTGGAAGGAAGGCCTGATGTGACTCAGCCATCCATGCAATCCCTCTACAGCCTATTCTCATGAGAGTCCTTTCAAGTGTGTATCATTATTGTGAAACTAGGGCACATGCCTTTGTATGTACAATGATCATGTGCACAGCCCACAAATAAAAGAGTTTCCACACACAAGCATCCATAACATGAATGTCCAGAGGGTAGAATGTTTACATTTGTATGCTATATACACTACTGCAATGTGAACCAATTCTCAGAATCTGTATACTTTGAATATCTAGAGAATAGTTACAAGAATGGGCACAGTAATAAGGCCAATGAAAAAAGGAAAATGAACTGTGACAATTAGCGCTTGGTAATATATTCATAAATCATAATATACAATAACAGAAAATAAGTAATATATATATAGTGAATGTAGACGGTGGTCTCCGGAATGGTGTGCCGTTTCGACAATGATCTTCTTCTGAACAGGGGTGTGTACAAAAACTGTCTTTCAACAATTCATTTCTTGGTGACATATTGGAAATATACTGTTGATTCACTTCATCATGAGGCTATGCTTACAGCTATGTTCTTCAATGGGCTATAATTGTTGAAAGACAGTTTTTGTACACACCCCTGTTCAGAAGAAGATCACTGTCGAAACGGCACACCATTCCGGAGACCACCGTCTACATTCACTATATATATTACTTATTTTCTGTTATTGTATATTATGATTTATGAATATATTACCAAGCGCTAATTGTCACAGTTCTTTTTCCTTTTTTCATTTACTTTGAATATCTCCCAGCTTTTATAATGCCACACATCCAGAATGGCTTCTTGAACACCACTGTCATTTTTCTAGATGCATACACAATACAATTTAGATAAATAAGAAACAGCCTGGGCTTTGCTCTCCATCTGAACCAAGTCAGATCATATTAGGTGTGCGTATCTATTTTTGTTAATATCTGTTTGGTCCAGCTGGGCAGTAATGCTTATGTATAAAATGAAGTCTGTAAAACTGATTAAAATGAACGGGCAGAAGATCACTTCTTCAAGACCCTGTTCAAAGACCTGGATCTTTAAAACGATTCCCCGGAACTCAAATGTAAACACACATATGGAAAAGGATCAAGTATATTTCTGCAATTACATTTATGATTGCACAGTGAAAATATATCTGTACAAACCTAAAAGAGTTTGACTACTACCTAAGCAACTGTTGTCACTTTTTTTTTTTAAATGGTGATACCCCCTTCCTGGCTAATATAGTATTGTGAATTATGTACTGAACAGTACAGCATATTGAAGAATGGAAAAACATTTACTGATCTGCTAAAATAGACTTTTAACAGTTATTATTCTAAAGCAACACTGCCTTGAATCCATCTTAGGATTTGTATGTGCCCTTATAAAAAGTGCTATATGCATTTCAAAGGAGGGAAATACTACACTGAAGTCTGCTTCTAATATTCCTCATAATATTATATACGTAAAGCATCTCACCCATGACTTAATTTTTTCAGGAAAAAAATAGCATTTTGAGAATCACAGTATCTTAATTTATTGTCAAAAAAGACCTAAGTATACCAATCATTTTCCCTGTTTACAGACTGTTTCTCAGGTATTATTGGAATACCTTTCCATATGCCTGAAAATATACCTGACAGTGCAGTCCTAAATAGAGTTACATCCTTGTAATCCCACTGAAGTCAATGGACTTAAAAGGGTGCAACTCTGTTTGGGATTACATTGTAAGTCCCTAAAAAGTAACAGGAGAAACTGTCTTAGTACAGTGTTTCCAATGTCCCCTTCAAACAAATTCTCAAATAGGTATAGTCTGTGTCTTGTGAGAGAGCAGGATTATGACTCCCCTCTGGGAGTCGACCAACTCCAGGACCCTCCACATGTCAGACATGATCTTGAAATGGGAAGTACATGTGTAGAGTCCAATGTGCATGACCCTTAGTCTTAAAAAATGGGGTATGTGTGTAAAGATGGACAGATTAGGCCTACAAATGCTAGACCTCCACAAGTAAAGTCCACTTAAATATAACATCCAACAAATAGATGTTAGCCAGAGCTATAAAACAGGTACGATTTTGCGCCCTATCAGCTCTTACATTCTCTACATGCTTGAATGTTTGTGGGAACAGGTAAAAGATGAAGGGCAAAGCAAAAGACTTATGAGCTCCATATCCATTCAAGTCAATAGCAGAATGCTCACTGAAGTCAGTGAGGCTAGGATTACACCCCATGGCTTAAGTTCTATACCATATAAAATTACATTAAATAGTTAAATGTTTGTACTAGGTCTAAAACCCAGTTCTGCAAAGAGGTATACACATACTTAACACGACATAATAATCTGCAGAACAGGGAGCCAAGTCAGCACAGACCTTCATTCACAGTATTCAAAAGTGCATGGGTTTCCAAATCAGCTTACTTGTTCAGCAGTCATCTCTACAGCTGACAGTGTCTGCCTACAAGACTAAGACGGGGGAGATCCAAGCAGTCTGGAAGCCAACTGGGGGCAGAATAGTACACACCAATGTTCCCTCTAAGCTGTGGAGTCTTGTGAGCAAAAATTCTACTTTGTGAGCTCCTGGCATTAAAGTTGTGAGCGACTGATTCGGCTACGGCATAAATTAGTTTGCTCTGGAGCCATCCTTCCTGAGCTAAGACAAAAATGTGTGAGCTGTAGGCTAAAAAACAGTGAGCTAGCTCACACTAACTCAGCTTAGAGGGAACATTGGACACACTGAGTACTACTGAACAACACCAAACCTGACAAGAACTGCTGTTTCATTTATTGTGATGGTACCAAAATGACTTTTAATAAATATGACTGTCTGGAAGGTCCTGTTTTTTGTAGACTAGTTGGGATTCGAAGGCATGTCTCTCTAATACTTGCTAAACTATAACTGGCCAGCTTGATTGCTTGACAAATCTCTGCCTGCACATTTAAAATTACTCTTACTCAGGGTCACTGGCAACAAATATTCTATATCTCCAGTTTGCAAATGGACACTATTTCTACCTTATGATATCAAGCTGGGTAGCCAGATATTATAACCACCTAAATGATCAATGTATGCCATAATGCAGTTGCCCTCAAGATGTTAATGAGATAGCTTCTGAAGCCTTCTATTTAGAAGTTAAATTCCCTGTCTGCAGCAAGATAAATTCAAGTACTGTAAACTCAATGACAGTTTCAACTCCAGAGAGTTTCTACTGGAGTTCAAATTGATTACACAAAGATCAAACATAAAGATTCACAACAGCAAGGTGGAAATATCCTACTTATAGCAAGAACTTCCCCTAGTGAACCTGGCATTAAAGCCAGTTTACTATACCAGTTATGGCATAGTAAAAGTACCAACGAAATTCCATATTATAAAGATAAAATTTAAAAGCAATTCCCAAGTTTTGCCCTCCCAGCCCCAACTATTTTAAATTAAGGCCCCAGCAATGCAGCCCATGAGAAAAGCTAGTCTTGTATATTTACAAGCCAAACATTTGTTTTTAATAGTTGATTCTGGAACCATTGAATTGCCAAGCTCTCTCCCAGTTCACACTGTATCAGTGAAGAAAGGAAACTTCAAAATCTTCCCAGTTAACATTTGCAGTTTTTATCCCTTGAAAAATAAAACAAGTACAGATGCCTAAAAGGGAGAGGATGGTGACACAGTATTTAAATAGGAATCAGTCATCAATCTTCACTGGAAGTGAATCTGATGTCTCTGTTTCATCTTGCTGGGCTGGTAGCCATCCATAAGCTTCTTCTCCGTTCATCACTTTTTCCCATTGTTTGAGATTTTCCCTGGAAAGGCAAAAATGAGCCAGTGTTGAATTCTCTTTTTTAAGAATGATATACCAATACATCTAATTCTCAACATGGCCAAATCTGTGAATACTTAAATCCAGAAACTGGAGACATAAAAATACAAGACTGATCATTCTACAAACCTGGAAAATGCCCTAGGTTTGCAGAAAAATCTGAACTCTATGTGTGTGTTAAACCCCTCAAATTAATAGAAGCTTTCAGAAATGAATATTCTCAGTGACCATTGCCCTGGAAAATGCCCTAGGTTTGCAGAAAAACCTGAACTCTATGGGAAAAAATGGGGGGGGTTTAAACCCCTCAAATTAATAGAAGCTTTAAGAAATGAATATTCTCAGTGACCATTGTTCGGCAACCACAACAGTACTGCCAGCCTTCAAGCTTTGGCTTCCTATCCACAAAGGCAGGGTACATGGCCCTTTCCAGGCTTGTTTTGGCCTTTAGAAGAGGACACCTTGGGGCCAGATCCAGCAGCAACCACCAGTGACCTGATACCATGGGACGTGCATTATTCACCCTGAACTACTGGTCAAAAGTAGCTACCCCCTAAATATCAGAGTGGTGTAGTGGTTAGAGTTTCAGACTAGAATCTGGGAGACCCAGGTTCAATTCCTTACTCTGCAGTGGAAGCTCACAGGGTGACCTTGGTTCAGTCATGTACCCTCAGTCTAACTTACCGCACAGGATTGTTGGGAGAATAAAATTGAAGAGAGGAGAATGATATAAGATAGTTTGGGTCTCCATTGTGGAGAAAGTCAGGGTATAAATGAAGTAAATAAATAATAAATATAGGTGAAGATTGGTGGCAGATAAAAGGTACATTGGTTGGTTGGTGGGAAGGCAAGAAGGAACCAGGGAAAGTTGAGGATATTGGGGTTGCCAGGAAAAGGAAAAGAGAAAATAGTGCGGTGAGGGGATCTGTATATATGTGTCCTTAAAACAAAGCTATATGTACTTTGCTTCCAAGTTCTGAGGAAAACAGGCTATATCATGCCACCTTCCCTCCCAAAATTCAATTAAAAACACATAAACAAACAACACTAGAAGGAGGGCCAGTAACTATTATTGCAGGTGTGCCAGATGAAACAAAAAAAAAAAAGTCTTCACCTGTTGGTGAAAAGACACTGATAGAGGGAGGCAGAAGAATCTCCCTGGAGAGGGAGTTCCAAAATGTTGGTGCCATGACAGAGAAGGCTAGGCTTACCAAGGTCTGGCGGGGGAATCGTATTTCTTGGCAGCTTGCCGCGGGGACGGCTCCACGCGCTGCACCCGCCGTTGCCAGGATGTGACGCTCCGCGTTGCTCTGGCAATGGGGCTGTTTGGAGTCCCGTTGCCAGAGCGACGCAGAGCGTCACATCCTGGTGACGGCAGGTGCAGCGCCTGCAGCCGTCCCCGCGGCAAGGCTCCTGCCAAGAAATACGATTCCCCCGCCGGACCTTGGTAAGCCTATAGAAGGCCTGAAACAATATCTTAGAGATATGCAATCTACATCATAAATAATATACATTAAATATACATAATACACTAAAATATACATTAAGATGTTCAGCTTTTATAGGAAAACCATTTTTTCTTGGGATAGAATCACTATTGAGATGGAATCATCATTCAAAGCACTGTAAGCAAGGGAGACCACTCATTGCTCTGAAATTCCCAGGGTGCTGCAGTCCTTCCAACAAGCTACCTCTAACCTTCTATCACAGGCTATTTCTATGAAGAAAGAGCACTAAAATAAGACCTTTAACTGAATTAAGAGGACTGAGCAGGATTTATACTTAGCTCTTAGAACCCAGAGGTGCTTTCACACATGCTAAATAATGCAGTTTCAATCCACTTCAGTGACCATTTGCAAGTGGATTTTGCCAGTTCATACAGTAAAATCCAGGTGCAAAGTGCATTGAAAGTGTGTAACACAGTGTGTGTGAAAGCGCAGGACTCTATCCACAGAGAAGTATGTCTTTATTCTTTCCACCTCTAAATGTTTAAAACTGCTTATTGTGCTTCATTTTTTCATTGTTATTTGATTAGCAAACATACACATTTTGGCATGTTTTGTGAAGCAACTGAATACATGTTCCCGAATTGGAATTTAGCCAACAAACAAGTCTTCAAGAGCCTTCCAGAGAGGAACAGCCGAGACAGAAAGTGAGGCTGCCTGAATGAATACTACAGGCCAGTCTGCCTAAGTAGTACAGCATAGAAAACCTCTTTTACAAACAACAACAATCACCACCACCAAGCAAACAACCACCCAACCAAACAAAAAACACCTAAAAATGCCAGAAGTAGATGCAGGTAAGATTCAAGTAAAAGCTACCTAGAAAGGAACAACCCACTACATCCTGTTTCTCTTCTCACTCCAACACTATCATATGAAATACACTGACAACAAAATTCTGCCTTCTATGCAACTTTTTAAAGGTTCTGAGGAATACTGAACACTTGTATCTGACAGTTCTTAAAATGACAGATTTACAGTGTATTCCTGTGCAGTTATTTCAGTCCAAGCCCACTGATTTCAAGGAGTTTAATCTGATGCAACTTTTCATAGGATTGTACTGCTGGTGGGTTGGCTCCCATATACAGTGAACTCAAGGTGTTCCTTGTTATGTATATTTCTCCATCTCACATCAGTAGCCCCCTAACACCGCAATCTTAAGCCTAGTTACATCTTTTTAAGCCCACTGCTTAAAAAGCCCACTGTACTACAAGACTCCAGAAAAAAACAGCACCTGGGATCAAGAGAATTCCATGGCCAAAAATACCATAAGACGCATTGGGCAACAATGAGGAAGGGGAGTTGGGTGAAATCACCACTTTTCACTCTTGCGTCAAAAGAAAGCTTTCTCTGTCAGCATAAGGATGGACATGGAGGTTATTTTGTTGGATTCCCCCTCCTGCACAGTGTCTTATTCATGAGGACATTTTTGACATTTGACTTTTTAGGAGACTGAATGGACTGCTGGGCCAAAGCAGAGAAAGATCAGTTCACAGGATCCAACCAATTATGAATGACTCACGTTTAGGATTGTATTTTGCAACTTTGCTGGTCACCTGCAGAGATGGTGAGACTACTACAGTTCTGGCATTCAGATCATTCAGAACTCACCAGAAATGTATAGCATGGATGTGTCGTAACACCATTAGCAATTTAGCAAAAGATAAAATACGTAGTTTTTAAAGATCAGAGCCTTGTCTCACCAGTAAAAGACATTAATTTTACCACCTACTGTACCACTAGAAAAGTGGTTAAAGGAAAAAAACCCAAGAATGTTTTTATATCTACAAGCTTTTGATAGGGAAGGTCAGATACCAAATAAACTGCTATGCTATTTCTTGTCTAGAGGCATTTCACTGCAAACATCCAAGTTGAACCCCTTTCAATTTTAAAAATCCATGTTTTATACAAAGGTCAAAAAGCATTAAATAGTTCTTCAAGGCTTCCACTCATCTCTGACAGTTAGCTGTAGATTGCATAATATGATCCTAGTTCTATTATAGTAAACCTCTGAAGTTAACTGCTCTGAGTTTTTGGAAGAGTGGGATATAAAACTTTTAAAATAAACACTGAGGGGAAAACAATTGTACTGTGCTCTTCTGTTTTGCCATATTTTCATCTCCAAACTCTCTTGATAAACCTACAACTGATGCTTTCTAGCTTTAAATATTAACATGATGGCCACCATAAAATATAGGACAAATCCTATGCACCCTTACTTGGGACTAAGTACTGCTAAACACAGTGGGCTGGATTAACCATATTTTTTTTTTCAGGCAGCTTTCGTGCTTCCCCAGGAGCTGCATTTCCAGGGCCATATTGGCTGCAGCAGAATAACAAAGTCATGCTTCCTAGCCAGAAATTCTTCTGCCAACAAACACTTCAGTTAATCCAAGCTTGAGTAGTTCACTTCCAAGCAAATATACACAGGCCCTGGGTATAAGTCAAGGATCACAGAACATGTCCTGCAATCTCATGTTAATGTTCAGGAAGGGGAATAGTTACAACAGTGCTACACAAATCAACGACATATTTGACAATTTCCAGAACAGGGATAGTTATTATAGGCTGCGGTCACACGGAGCAGTAGCCACGCTACAGAGGCGGAAGAGGTGGATTTTCCGGGCGCGATCTGGGAAGCGTAGAGCTCCCGTGGCGAACCCGAGGTTTCCCACCAAAGATGCGGAAACCGCAGGCAAGGGCGGGCACCTGATCGCGTTTCCGGTGGTAGGTCGTGGAATCCGGCGCCTGCCCATGTCCCATCGCTAAAAGGTTCCCCCCCCAAGTCTCCACGGGATGCGCACAAGCACCCAATGGCGCATGCGCACACTTCGTTTAAAAACAAACAACACAGCCCCCTCCTCTTTTCCGTACCCCCTCCACTCCTGGCTCGGCCTGCTCCAGAGGAACTCTCTGCACCGGGCGGTTGAGGGGGAGGTGCGCCGCAGGATTGTCCTGTGATCGGCACCTTCCCCCTAACCACGGGACCTCTACGGGACCTCTACGGGAGGTCTGATCGCGCAACCGCGCGTTATTTTGCTTCGGGGGAAACAGCTACGCCCCCCCCCACTTTCCTGCCCGTGTGACCGGGGCCATAGTTATTTTAATTCACTTATTGCTTCACAGTAGACATCTTATCAAATGGCTCTCAACTGGCCAATGTATTCTGTGTAAAAATGTGTGTAACTCACTTGCAGGCCCGAAGCAGTGGTGCTGCGGCAGGGAGGATCTCCATGAGTGTAGTGTAGCATGGAATAGCTACAGCGTTATAGAACCCAATCTGAAAAAAAATGGAAATTAAAAACAACAACAACAACAAGCTGCATTATGTAAACTGGAAAGGCAAGAAAATTCATCTACTTAGCTAAGTAACTGTCTATACTAGAAAATATTAGCTAAGCATTTTTTACTGGCAATTGTGAAGAAATGTCTTTTTACTTCAGGGCTTGGGGTTGACAAATCTCCATATTTAGTTTTAAAAGTCAGGCAGGAAGGGGGAAGTCAATGGTTTTCAAGTATCATTCAAGTACCAGCCATCAAAGCTCTGGAAATTCTAATAGACAGCCTAGTCAGAGACAATAAAATGGTCAACTCACACCTTATCTGGAATCTGACAACTAGGAAAGAAACAGGGGCTAGATTGTATCTTCCTGGGGATTTCAGGAAAGGAATCTGATGCGCAAGGGTAGGGGAAAACAGAAGATAAAAATTTGTTGACATAGGGAGGGCTTTTTTGCAGGTGCATCTTGGCTGATTACATCTGGAGAAAGAAATGCTTGTGCCTGAGCACCTTCTTGATGGCTGCCATTGCTATGTGGGGCAGACAAAGGCTGGCTGACTGGACAAAAATTCCAATGTAATGGGATGTTTTTAGTAGACTGTGTCCTCTAAGTTAAGAGCCTGCCTTAGAATAAGATCAGCTAGAGCATGCAGAGACTGAGGGGAAGGGGAATTGTGTGCTTGCACCTTTCTTTTGTATTTCTTGCTCAATCTGTTGCTGTATAGACAGTATGAGTGTAGACTTCTTACTTTTAATAAATTCTTAACCATTTAAAATGCTGGTAGTTGTTCTTCATACCATATGAAGAACCACTCAAACATGCTATTCAAAATTGCCCTAGGGAAAGGGAGGCAGTTAAGTGGTAAACTGCAATTTCTGCAGCAGTGTGCAAGTGCAGCAACCAGTCTCTGGGCAGCAGGAGATGCAGGCATTAGGTGAAGCCTTAGAACAGCAATCCAGGAAGGGAAGCTGGAAGCACTGGCTTTGCAGCAATTAATTTGTAAAACAGTCAAATTGTGGCAGCGGTACCAAAACAGCAAGAGATAATTCCTCCAAGGGTCAGGTGGGCTGGAAGAGCAGCATGTCACCAGGCAGAGACTCTAATGGCCACTGGTACCTAGATGCCTTGGAGGGCTGAATAGAGGTACTTGCTGGTGAGAAAAGCAGCAACTATTTATTTAATTATAACTATAACTATGTATTTATATGTTGTCAAAGACTTTCACAGCCAGAGTTTATTAGTTGTTGTAGATTTTCCGGGCTGTATGGCTGTGGTCTTGGCACTGTAGTACCTGATGTTTCGCCAGCAGCTGTGACTGGCATCCTCAAGGGTGTAACACAGAAAAATGGAGTACTCCCTGTGTCAATGTGAGAAGAAAAACATGCCTACCATTTTTCTTCTCACATTGACACAGAGAGTACTCCATCTTTCTATGTTACACCTCTGAGGATGCCAGTCACAGCTGCTGGTGAAACGTCAGGTACTACAATGCCAAGACCATGGCTATACAACCCAGAAAATCTACAACAACTATTTATTTATACCTTTCTTCCCCAACCTTATTTATATGATTAAGCTTTTCTGCTTTCAGAGGATTCTTATCCCAGGCTTCTGAACATGTAGACCCAGAAAACATACAGGTCCAGTTAATAGACTTCAGGATTCTCCTGGGGCACAGGCTGGTCTTAGTTGTATGGATGTCTTTCAGTTGGTGAGGCGTGATGAAGTGGAAAACCTGCTTTAAATTATGTGGCCCACCACTTCCACACTTGTGACTTGCTGGTGTCAAACCAAGTTGGGTTGGTCAACTGAGTCCAGGTGGTAATAAATGCCTATCTGTGGCAGGGTATACGTCGGGGTGGCCAAGTTGTGGCTCGGGAGCTGCATGTGGCTCTTTCACACATATTTTGTGGCTCCCGGCACGACAGCTGGGGATGCGAAGGAAAGGCATGCCTCCCCGATCAGTCTTCCCTTCCCCAGCCAGTGTTCCCCTCCCTGAGTAAGCTTGATGTGTGGGGGGGAGCAGAGAAAGAACACACTTTAAATGCATTCTCAACCCCGCCCCCCAGCTTGGAGAAAGCATTTGTCTCTTTAAATCCCTTCTCCAAGCCAAGCCAGGTAGTGTGTGTGGGGGGGGAGGCTTTGAGGATGCATTTAAAGTTGCTTTCTTTCCACATCTCGTGCCCTCTCCCATCTATTCTTTCTTTCTTTCTTTCTTTCTTTCTTTCTTTCTTTCTTTCTTTCTTTCTTTCTTTCTTTCTTTCTTTCTTTCTCTCTCTCTACCTCTTTCATTTTTTCTTTCCACCTCTCTCTCTCTCTTAGAAAAATATCATTAGCAAACAAATACATATCACTGAACAAATATCATGATCAATATCTGTTTTTACCCCTTTTGTTTTTATTTCTGGCAGTCTAATTTAATATTAATAAAAAGCAAATTTGCATATTTCTTCAATAAAACGTGTACTACAATATTTGTTCATGTCTTGCAGCTCTCAAACACTCGATGTTTGAGATGTTTATTCTATGTGGCTCTTACATTAACCAAGTTTGGGCAGCCCTGGTATAGATCCAACCACTGTGAGAGACAGTTGTAAAACACTTCCTGAAGAAGGCATCCCTGGATCTCAATGATATAAGCAACTATTGCCTAATGGTCAGCATTCCATTCTTTGGCAAAGTCGCAGCTTCAGAACTTCACATGATCTGGGAATAGACAGATTATCTAAACCCATTCCAATTCATATTCAGGCCTAGATTTGGGATGGAAACAGTCTTGGTCACCCTGACTGATGATCTTCACTCTAGGAAGTTTGTGTCTGTTGATTCTCCTGGATCTGTCAGTGGCTTTCACTATCATCAACCATGGTGTCTTTCTGGAGAGAATGGCTGAGATGGAAACAGGGGGCATCATGCTTAGGTGGTTTCATCTTATTTGGCTTGCCAATTGCAGAAGGTAGTGCTAGGGGGTTACAGCTTGGCACTATTGGCATGTATGAGGTCCTGCAGGGATTTATCTTGACCCCTGTGCTGTTTAACAGCTAAATGAAACGGCTAAGAATGATCATCAAGGGATCTGAAGGCAAATTTTGACAAATTTTCTTTGGCTCTAGAAGCCAGCCCCAAAATTTGGGAACCAGACTCCTTTTTCAGCCTTCAATGTTTTGCATTTTAATGACCATATTTTCTACTTATTGCTGCCACAATTCCCATGCCTAACCTCTTTACAGTTCATCATAATTTAATCAGCTATAACAGACGTATTGCTGTACAAAATGCAGCATTAACACACAACATAACCACATCAAAAAGCTAGCTTCTAACCTTAGTTTACCTTCTCCCCAGTTTTTCTTAATTCCATCACTGCTTTAGAAGACTCCATTTAAGTCCAGGAGTACCACCTCGGCATCAGTGGTTTATAATCATGAATTCTCTACTTCTGGATTCTTTGGAGATATGGCATATTGGTCCAAATATAAATTAATGAGGGTGGGGGACTGGTTACAGGTAGGAATGAAGTTATCTTACAAAGTGTCAGATAGGATACACCTGTCCTTGTTTCAATAAAGGAGTATTGCTGAGAAACTGAAACAAAACTGATTTTAAATTATTGTTTCAAATGTCAACACAGAAAGAAAGAGGAATATATAATGCTGCATTGAAAGAATGGGATCTGGGACAATGTGTCTCAGAACATAATAAATAGGTCTATGAAAGAACATAAATACCATCTCTGAAGATTATAAATGCCTCAGAGATTGCAGCATATTTACAATTTAGACAATGCAGATTGTCAGTGTTGTCAAACTGCTAAGACATATTTAACACACCATTTTGGAACTATGGGCCCCGGTCACACGGGAGGTTTTGGGCCGGAAGAGGGACGGATCGGGGGCGCAGCAAATGGGTGCGATCAAACCGCAACATCTGGGAAGCGGCGCGCACCCGTCCCCGATCCGTCCCTACAGCCCAGTAATGCGGAGCAAAAAAGAACCTAGTAAAGAGAAGGACTGACCTAAAATGCCGCAGCAAGCGCGCCCGTGGGATCGCTGGCGCGTCCGTCGTCAGGAGCATTGAAGGCTCCTGGCTGAACTGCACATGCACACACATGTGCAGCCGGCTGCCTCGGTCTCCCGTCAGTGGCTTCCTCCCCGGCATCTGATCGTGCCGGGGAGCAACTGCACGGCGACTCAGGGGATCTGTGTGATCCCGCTGCCGCGTGTCTCTTTTGGTGCGGCGGTAAAAAGCTGCACTTTGGTCGTGCTTTTTACCGCCGTGTGGAAGGGACCATGGTACACTTTTGGAAACAGAGATTCATTACACATATTCCAATCCAGTTCCAATAACCTTTACTGCCATAAACATTACACATATTCAAGATATTACTGGATATGAATTGTCAAGTTTTATTTTTAAGGTTTTATTTTTAAAAATAGTGTATGGATGGGATGATATAGAATTGGATACAGCTTCGATAATTGCAGGGTGAATGTGTGTGGCATCTGCTTGGAAAACAAGGGCTGCACTACCAATAACAGATGGGTTTTAAAAGATCTGACCTTTGTAATCAAAATGACATATCATAAAAGAGACAGAATGAAACCGAAATTGAATAGATTTGTCCCAAGATAGATTTTGTTTATAGAGCACTGAAAGAGCTGGTTGTCACCTTCATCCTTATTCCAAGCCTTGACAAATCAGTTCTTTTCGGTACTGGCTCCAATACTCAATTAAATGAAGTGTTTTATTTTATTGTTTTTAAATTAACCTTATTTTATTTTGGCATGGCGTTGGGTGTGTCTGTGGAAGTTCTGAACAGGTGCCTCAAGATGGCTGATGGTCAATAATCCAGACAAGATTGAGGCCCTGCTGCTCAGTGACAAAGCTGCTGGAGGAGTCACAGCCTGTCCTAGAGGGGGCTGCACTCCCTTAAATAGCTTGAGGGTGTTGCTGGATTCTATTGTATAGTTAGAAACTTGGGTCTTCTTCATGGCATGTAGTGTTATTTGTCAGCTTTGATTGACATGCCAGCTAAGGCTCTTCCTTGAAAAGCATGATCACATCCTGGTGAGTTGGAGGAGGAAGAGAAGAAGAGTTGAATTTATACTCCACCCTTCTCTCTGAGTCTCAGAGCGGCTTACAATCACCTTCCCTTCCTCTACTCTCCACAACAGACATCCTGTGACTCGAGGTAGGTGGGGCTGAGAGAGAGCTCTGAGAGAACTGCTCTTGAGAAAACTGCTCTGCGAGAGCTGTGACTGACCCAAGGTAACCCAGCTGGCTGCATGTGGAGGAATGAGAATCTATCCTCGTTTTTCAGATTAGAGTCCACCACTCTTAAGCACTAAACCAAATTGACTCTGTTACTTCAGTGATACTCACTTTGTGGATCATGGAGAGACATATCTGTAAGTCCCATCAACCCAAAGGGCCGCATGATTACTGGATTTGTTTATTGAATGTATTCATTAATTAAATTTCTATCCTGCCTTCCCCCCACAAGCAGGCTCAGGGCAGGTTACAACAGACAAATACAAACAGTTAAGAACAATTCTACATATTTACAGTTAAAAACCTATAAGACCCAATTACCATAGTAAACAATGAACATTTTAACAGTTTTAAGAGTTTAACAAAGCTCCCAGGTGCTCGCTGTATGTGTACCCAACATACTGAGCAAGTGGGTGGAAGCCACCACTAGTGGCACAAGTTGATATAGTGCACAACACAAGGGCGGATTGGAACAGAGGAGGCCTATGTAATTGGAAACCCACTGCCTCAACCAAAGGCCTGGAGAAACAACTCTGTTTTGCAGGCCCTGTGGAATTATAATAATTCCTGCAGGGCCCTGATCTCACTTGGGAGAGTATATCACCAGGCCGGAGCCAGAGCTGAAAAGGCTCTGGCTCTCGTTGAGGCTAAGCAGCTGTCTTTTGGGCTGGGGATCACCAGAAGATGTTGTTCTGATGAATGTAAGGCTCTTCAGGGGACATATTGGGAGAGACAGTCCTGCAGATATGTTGGTCCCAGACTACATATGGCCTTAAAGGTTAATACCATAACCTTGAATCTGATCCAGTACTCAACTGGGAGTCAATGCAGCGGGTGGAGCACTGGATGTATATGTGCGTGCAAAGATGTCCCAGTCAGAAGGCGCGCTGCTGCATTTTGGACCACCTGAAGTTTCTGGGTCAAATTCAAGGGCAGCTCTGCATAGAGCGAGTTACAGTAGTCTAGCCTGGAGGTGACCATTGCATGGATCACCATGGCCAATATTCAAGGGCAGCTCTGCATAGAGCGAGTTACAGTAGTCTAGCCTGGAGGTGACCATTGCATGGATCACCATGGCCACGAAGATGGTAAAAAGCTGATTTAGCAACATTTGTGATTTGGGCCTCCACTGAAAAGCAAGGCGTCCAAGGTCACGCCTAAACTCTTCATGGTTGGTGCTGGTATTAATGGTGCCCCACCAAGGGCTAGGAGTTGGATATCTGATCCCACTCTCCCATGCCTCATGCACAGGATCTCCACCTTTGATGGATTAAGTTTCAGTCGGCTCTGCTGTAACCAATCAACCACAGCCTCCAAAACCCTAGCCAGAATATCTGGGACAGAGTCTGGCCATCCATCCATCAGCAGATACAGCTGGGTGTCATCAGCGTACTGGTGGCAACCCAGCCCAACCTCCCAGCCCAACTGGGCAAAAGGGTACAAATAGATGTTAAACAACATCAGGGAGAGGATTGCCCCCTGAGGGACGCCGCATACCAGAGGGTAACACGAAGACACCCTCCCCCCAATTGCCACCCTCTGTTCCTGACCATGGAGAAAGGAGACCAGCCACTGCAAAGCAGTCCCCCATATCCTGTCAGCAAGGCAGTGGGTCATAAGATCATAACTGACCATGTCAAATGCTAATGTTAAGTCAAGCAACAACAGCAGTGCTGAGCTGCCTCGATCCAGGTGTCTCTGGAGGTCATCCGTGAGGGTGACCAGCACCATCTCTGTCCCACAGCCAGGGCGGAAACCAGACTGGAATGGGTCCAGAATAGAGGAGTCATCCAGGAAAGCCTGGAGTTTTCCGCTACCGCCCTTTCAACTATCTTGTCCAGGAATGGAAGATTCAACACTGGGCGGTAGTGAGCTGGAACCATAGGATCCAGGAATGGTCTTTTCCAAGAGTGGTCTCACCACTGTCTCCTTTAAAAACCCTAGGAAGGTCTCTGAACTCAGGGACAAGTTGATAATATCTCCCAGGGGTACCCGTATTCTGTCTCCACCAGCCTTTACCAGCCATGATGGCCACGGGTCAAGGAGGCAAGTGGTGAGCTTCACAGCTGCCAGGATCCTGTCGACCTCACCCTGGGAGAATATGCCATCTGACCATCCCAAATGTGCTCAAGCAATAGTATACAATATAACCCTTTATATTACCAAGGTACGTCCAAGCCTCTAGGTTTGTCTTTCCCCACTACTGGGAGTATTGCTTTATGCAATAGCATTCAACAGTGGTAAAACCCCATCCCACCACCTTTTCCAGCAGCATATGTTGATACACCCTGAAGCACAGGACCCCTACATCTACACACGTTCAACACTGGGCGGTAGTGAGCTGGAACCACAGGATCCAGGAATGGTCTTTTCCAAGAGTGGTCTCACCACTGCCTCCTTTAAAAACCCTAGGAAGGTCTCTGAACTCAGGGACAAGTTGATAATATCTCCCAGAGGTACCCGTATTCTGTCTCCACCAGCCTTTACCAGCCATGATGGCCACGGGACAAGGAGGCAAGTGGTGAGCTTCACAGCTGCCAGGATCCTGTCGACCTCACCCTGGGAGAATATGCCATGTGACCATCCCAAATGTGCTCAAGCAATAGTATACAATATAACCCTTTATATTACCAAGCTACCTCCATGCCTCTAGGTTTGTCTTTCCCCACTACTGGGAGTATTGCTTTATGCAATAGCATTTAACAGTGGTAAACCCCATCCCACCACCTTTTTCAGCTGCATATGTTGATACACCCCGAAGCACAGGACCCCTACATCTACACAAGCTTGATATAATAATGGGTAAGTTGTGTTGCATTTTAAAAATAAAACAGTTTTATCTTGGGCCTGCATTAATGATAAAATTAATCTAGTTTCTAAAGAAATTGCTCACTTTCTGGTTACATCAATCAGGTACCAACAACAGTCACAGGTAGTGCTAACAACAGTCACAGGTAGCATGTCAAAGATGTGGTTCCCAGTCACTGAGTATCACTGGCTTACTACACTGTACATGAAGCTGCCTTTAAAAAAATACCTGGAACCTTTAGTTGTCCAAAATGTTGCTGCCAGGAGCTGGATAAAAGCATTATAACATTCCTGTACTGCACTGACTGTCCATTTCTTTCCAGGCATGATTTTAAGTACCTTTAAGACAGGATACTTGAAGGACCACCTCCTCCTATATTATCCAGCCCATTAGTTAAGATTCTCCTCATAAGCTCTGGTCTCTGTACTCCCACCTGCAGAGTTGAAGTGAATGGTAACACAACTGCACAGCTGCTGGAATGGTGGCAATTCCCCTGTGGAATGCACACACACACACACCGAGGCTCACCTGACACCTACTCTACTCTCTTCTAGGGCAAAACTAGACTTGCCAAGTCCCACCGGGGGGTGGGTAAAACCCCCGCCCCAGAGGCCCGTTCCCCGCTGCCAGCGGATTGGGCCCCGGGGGAACTCCACCCCGACGTGCACGTCACCAGGAAGTGACACGACAACGCCGGGCACGCTGGGGGCGGGGCCATGGTCATCTGAGGTAAAACTCTATGGTTTTCCCTCAGATGGTCGTGGCCCCGCCCCCAGTGTGCCCGGTGTCGTCATGTCACTTCCTGGTGACGTGGATGCGGCACGCGCTACGCGATCAGCCTGGGACTCCCCCGCTGCGGAGGAAGGTAACACTTGGCAACCCTAGGCAAAACATTTCTTTTTTTAGGTTTTTAAATAAAGGGCTGATCTTTTTAACTGTTTTTACCATTTGCTTCTACCTTAAGGTCTACAGTCATTCTTCAAGGCCCTGCTCTGGGCATTCCCACCTTCTGAGAGTAGGCCGGTAGCAACTCAAGAGAGGCCACTCTCCATCACGGCACCCCAGAGAGACTCACCTGTCCCCTTTTGTTGCCATCTTCTGCCATCAAGTAAAGATTGTTTTGTTTCATCTAGCTGTGATCCTCCTCCTTGACCCGTTTTTAATTGTATTTATGTGTGTGTATTTTATCGTAACGTATGTGTGTTTTAACTCAGTTTGTTTGAATGATGTGAGTTTTTTTGGTTTTAATGGTTTTTAAAATATATTTTTTAATCTGTTCACCACCTTGGTAGTCTTAATGAGGGAAGAAGGGCAGGTTATAAATTTTGTAAATCAAATAAATGAATAGATTAAATCCTAACAAAATGGACAGAGGATTTAATAGGAATTATGCTATTTATTCTATTATTAATATTACTTATTTTCAAAAGCAAACTCTTTTGGGACAACATCACTAAATACAATAATCATATCCTTGAGGTATTCTTTAAAAAGAATATATAATAATTTTTGGATTTTTTTACTTTGGATTTCCCCCCCTTCACAATGGAAAGTCATTTTTGTTTTTTCTAGTCTGCTCTATAACTTTGTTTTACATTAAAGTACATAAAATGGATCATAATCCAAAACTTTCTCTACCTAGCTCAGTAAACCTTACAATGGTCTTCCAAGGCAGGCCAGTAATTTTATCTGCATATTGTACAAACGCTGCTGTACTTTCATCTAGCGGAACAGGGAGAAGGAAGCAACTTTACCTAATCCTCCTTTATCACTCCAGTGCCCTGCACTGTGGTGCCTTTGTTTATGAGGCTCTCCTCACCCTCAGCAAAGATGTTTCAGGAAAAAATGCAGGTTTGGGGAGGAGGGAAAAGATCCACCCTGCCAATTCCTTCCTTGAGCTCTGCCACTACGCCCAACTTTTAGTTTCTTTAATCTATATATAGTTAAATCAGCAAATGGGAGCTATACAGACATAAAAGAGATATTTCTACAAACCTGAGAAAAATCCCAAAACGAAAAAATGGGTTTTAAAAAACACAAAACAGAGAACACGACAAGGTTCTCCTGACAGGGGCAAGGCATGAGGATGAGGGTGGGGAAGAAAGGGCGACAGCTACTGACCTCTGCTGTCCTCTGTCACTCAGGTGACAATGACAAAGGAGGTAGCTGACAGAGGAGACATGGGTCCCACTTCCCCATGCTGCCATTGAGGTGTTCATACTGGAACTGGGTGGGAGAGATGGTGCAGGTGCTGCCACTGTCCCCTGGCCCCCTTAGCTGCTGGAGATGGGCAGGGAAAGGAGGAGCAGAAGTCGGAGTCAACTCCACCACTGAGGCAGTAGTGCTGCCAGCAGGCTGGCAGTGGACAAGGAAGAGCATTACTACCAGCAGCCACTGCTTGGTGTGGGCAGGAGAGGAACCTGGCTGGCAAGTAGCCTGCACACAAAGCAACAGGAGGAAGGATGGGATCCCCCCCCCATCATCATCACAAGTCTTGGGTGTCAATGTGAGAGAAGGGATGGGAGAAGAGACAAAGAGAAAGAGAATATGAGTGATGAGGTGGGGGAGGGAATAAGAGACAGAGAATGAAAGAATGGCTTTGCGAGAAGGGGGGGGGAAGAGGGGAGGAAACAAAGGTGGGGGGATGGGATGCCCCATCTCCCTGAGTTTTTGCAAGTCACCCCTTGTAGTATTCTAATTCAGGATGTTTTTCGAAATGAATGAAAACCAGATCAGCTGTGTAAAAAGAAAGTATATATATAAAAGAATATCTGCTTTCTAGTGAAATTATACCTTTTTGGAAAGTCAGATCTATCAAACCCACCTGGCCCTGAGGAACTTCATCCTTCTTGTCTCTGTCCATCATGGGAATAGGTTGAATACCTAGCTTCTTCATTTCATCACCCTACAATATTCAACAAACAAAAGGTTCACTGAAGATCCTTGATGAGATGGTTCTTGGTGAGGTACAAGGAAAGCTTCTCATTTATATACAACAAAATACTTAGAACTTGAATATATTAAGGAGAAGATTTAGAAAACAATAGAAAGGGATGATTTTACAACATATAAAGGCCTATTCTTACATTACAAAGTACTTGTGGACCATGTGTAACAATGGTTCTGTGCCTTCCAGGAGTCATGGTCTGGTTCCAGACTGGGACTGTGGTGTGCACAGAAAAAGGATTTAAGCCTCCCACCCAACACACCTGGGTTTGCCAATCTGCAATGACTCTATGGAGTTGCTATTTACTTTGTTGGCCTTAATTACAAAAGTGCCTAGGTGTATTTTTCCAGTGAACTGTGAATTGCAGGATCCTAGAAATGTACATCAATAGCAGGGGTCATTTGGAGCAGGAGTGTGGGGGAGCACCGCTCCGGGAGTCGGTGCCAGCCCCCCACACACGGGGGGGGGGAGGGAGAGAAATGGCAGCATCGGGGTCAGGGCCAGAGTGCCCATAGAGGCAAGGTTACACCATTGCCTTACGGCGTCAAAGTTACAAGAGCGCCCCACTGGCCTGCCGCCCTGCCCCTCCTTAGCCAAAAGCCCTGCTCCACTCCACCCCCGGTTGGAAGAAGAAGTGACAACAAGCACTCAGAGCACATATGTCCTGTTGCCGACCGCCTCCCCGCCTATAGGACTTTGCCTTGGCCCCACCACTCCTGGCTCCCCCAGAACCTGCGCCCCCCCGATTGGTTTCCGGTCCTGGGTGATCGTCCATATGAAGCAGGCAGCACAGTGAGTGATTCGTGGCCAGTTCTGCAACACTCTTCCGTGGCTCTGCCAGGCCATCGGCGCACCCTTACTGGCTCCAGGCAGCCTCGCTCCCCCTGCGGCCGCACAGCCCGGTGAGTGGAGTGTGATGCGCACTGGGTTGGTCTCTCTGCTGCCGGCAGCTGCAAGACGGCTCTGCAGCGGAGAGCTGCACTGTGTGCCTCCTCCCATCAAGCAGGGGACCGAGGCAGCCTGGGCACAGGTGGGGCTCCAGCAGCCTCAGCCCACCCCGCACCCCCGATGATCTGCCTGGCTCCCCCTCTCGCAAACCGGGCCTCGGGCGGGCTGCTCCCCTGAGACGAAGGCCTGTGCTCAGCCCGCCCCACCCAGGCCCAGCAGCACCCACCGCATCATGGCCGGAGCCCTCCCCCTCTTCACGTCCCCCGGCCATTGGAGAGATGTGTATGTGTGTTTCTGAGTGGGGTGTTGTGTGTGAGGATGAGAGATGCCCCCTTCCTTCTGGTCCTACCTTGCCAGAACATGGGAAATCTACTGATAGGGAGTCTGGCCAGTATCCAAAACTCCTATGAAGCAAGCCCAGTACAAGCTACCAGAGCCCCATGTCTAATTACTAATAGTCCTTAGGAGAGCTAGCCTCAGCCTCAGGCCATGCAGGAGTCCTGTTTGAAGCTTGCCATGCATTATTAGTAAAATAAGCATCCTTGCCTTAGTTGCCTACATATACCAAGTGTTTAAGATAGATGGAACAGTCTGAACAGGTATTTTCAACTCCTGTAAATCATGTTCTTGTAAAGACTAAAAAATGTGAAAAGACCATCCCAGAGCATAAAAAGAAGTTGTCTATCAACATTGTACAGTTTTATGCATAATTATCAGGAGATGAAAGCATTAATAGCCTTAGTACTTAAAGAAAATAATATGGAAAGAGGAAAGGGATTCTGATGAGTTAGGAATGGGCTTCCTGGAAAAAATAATGATGTTTCAGAATTGAACAATGTATAATGAATTCTCATACAGGCTGCAGAAGTGTGCCTACAAATCAAAGCAAAACAAAACACAAAAAGGTCCCCAGAATCCCTACTCACTCTGCCATGGAAGCTCACTGATTAGAGACATCTACCCTTACTGTCAAATTTGTGACCATTACTTTGTCTGATGCACATGGTATGTATATCTGCAGATCTTAGAGTGACTATTCTAAAAGTGCATTTAAATAAAGGACACAGAAGGAGACTGCTACCAATGCTCCCTCTAAGCTGTGGGTTGAGTAAAAACTCTACTTTCAAAGCTACTAGCATTAAAATTGTGAGCGAGCCATTTGGCTACTGCATAAATTAGTTTGCTCTGGAGCCATCCATCCTGAGCTAAGACAAAAATCTGTGTGCTGGAGACTAAAAAACTGTGAGCTAGCTCACACTAACTCAGTTTAGAGGGAACACTGACCGCTATCAATATAACCACTGGCCAACTCCCACCTTTTCCTGGGTTTAGCCCAGCCGGGGGCACATTGCTAGGGTTTTGTTTTTTTTTGAGGTACAGTGATCAGAACTGCACACAGTATTCCAAATGAGGCCACATCATAGATTTATACGGGGGCATTATGATACTGCATGATTTGTTTTCAATCCCCTTCCTAATAATCCCCAGCATAGCATTTGCCTGCCATCGCACACACTGAGTCAACATCTTTAATGAGTTATCTACCACAGCTCCAGGACTGAGTGGCTCTAAGTCTACATGACCCATGTCGCAGCGTGGCCCAAAGTGCAAGAAGTATGTGCAGGGTGCAGGCTGTCATCCCAAGCACATGGAACTCACTGCCACAAGATGTCATCTAGCTTGATGAGCTAAACAAATTCATGTTAAATAAACTCTTTGCTGTGTGTCTCTTAGCTGTGATGGTAGGAGAAAGTGCCGTCAAGTTGCAGCCAACTTGTGGTGACCCCTCATGGGGTTTCCAAGGCAAGAGATGTTCAGAAGTGGTTTGCCATTTCCTGCGGTGGTCTCCCACCCAAGTACTAACCAAGGCTGACCCTACTTGGCTTCTGAGATCTGACAAGAACAGGCTAGCCCAGTCTCTGTATTCCAGGGAAGGATAATGGGAACAGCTGATGGACTTTGCTCTGTCCCAGCAGGAGTGCTTCAGTCTTCTCATCAAGAAGTACCACTGCATCAAGTGGAGCTTAACTCTGACCAAACATGCTTATAATCAGGAAATCTGATCCACCTGTGTCTGTTTTGCTTGATAGCTCACTAGGATGGAAGAAAAGGGAAGAACCATTTCCTCCTTGAAAGAGCAGATAGCGGCAGGCTGACTATTACCGAACTAGGTGCTTAGATATTCTGAAACAACAGGTTAAATTGTTTCCCGATAATTCTTAAATATATAGGAAAATATTAAGTTTGCAAATTAAAAGACCCCCCTCCTCACATGCTGATGAGGGAACATAGTCGTTGCCCTGACATGTGGGGGGCAGCTGAGAGGGGAGGCTGCTCTGCTCAAGCACCTAAGAATTTATATCTTGATTGGGGAGATTTGGGGAGGGATTTCTCAAACATTTATGCTTTGTGCTTTTGAAGCAGTTTTTCTCCAAGCAGGCTCACCAGCTCTGAGATGGGAAATACTTGAGCGGTGGGTGTTGTCTTCTAACACACTTCCGGTGATGTCAGGGGCTGTGGCATACGCAAATAAGTTATGCTAGTGAGTTATGCTCCTGCACCTCTTTTTCTACGAAATGACCCCTGATCAATAGTATTGTAAAAAATGAGGTAGCCTTTCCCTTGGTAGAAGTCATTACATTATAGATGAAATTCAACAAACTGCATTGAACATATAGAAGGAACTGCAGACAAGCTGGAATGAATAAATAATAATAATAGGGAGCAGGGATTTTCGGGGGAGAAGAGGCAGGTGGAACAGGGTCCTTAACTCGTTCCCTGCTCACTCCTTTTCCTTTGCAGCCCTTCAGTTTCTTGACTAGGAAAGTCAGTCTCTGAACCATGCTGAGAGAGCTAGTGGTGGGGAGCTGCAGCAAAAAAGCAGCAGGTAAACGACAGTACCCTCCCTTTGATCCGATGCTTCTCCCCCTACACTCTTCCTCACCTCCCCTTCTCTGTTTTGCATGGCTGTGGTCAGACATGTCTCTAGATCTGACACAGCTGTGGATGCCTGACAGATCTGAAGTGCACGATCAGACAGCAACATCTGGCTGCCCTGCCACGAAAATTGAGTTAAAAGACACTGGGGAAAGTCTAGGCCTAACACTTGCAGATGGGCCACGGATGGAGTTTCCGTAGTCTGATCGCTCAAGCACACTCTCAAGTCATTGGGATGGTCTGCCCATTCCATCCTGACTTGGTGCTGTCCCCCCCCCCTGCTTAGCAGTATGCGCATAACTGCATAGTCCATAGGGAACCCTCCGCTCAGAGGTTTGATGCCTTATGTGCATGGGAAACACAAGGCAAAAAAACCCCCCAAACCCACTAGCTGCATAACTGCATAGTCCATAGGGAACCCTCTGCTCAGAGGCTTGATGCCTTGTTTATGTGCATGGGAAACACAAGGCAACCCCCCCCCCCAAACCCACTAGCCCAAAGAGGGCGTCTGGGTCACACAGTGACGGGCTGAGCCCGCAGCACAAAGGGATGTGTGATTGTGCGACTGCGAGTCAAATTCCACCAGAGGTAATAGTGGTGCTTCCCCTCCATGCCAAATGGCACATCTGATCACAGCCCATGTCAGAAACAAGGATGGGATCAGGGTGGATTCCTGTGTTTGCTACTGAATGTCTAATTTCACCCACAGAGCAAGGCTTTTCTGAAAACCAGTACAGTGCTATTTTGAAGGAACAATGTTTCATATAAATGAAAGGGTAAATAAGGATCAAAACCATTTATGTGGGTATATTTGACTGAAGATAGGAAGGAGACATGTAGTCTATGTGGTTCTAGTCTGGAACAAAAAGTCAAACAGAAGTTTCAGTTATGTGCCAAGACTAAGAGCTCAGTTCTTACAAATGAGAACTGAAGGAATAAATCTGTTTCTGGACTGAACCACTTCCTATTGCATGAGCAGCTCATATGAATGAATGCTCCCTCCCATTTAAAACCAAGGCAATCCTGGGTGTCATTCAGAAAAATACGTGTCTCCTCTTGTCTATGATATGCCAGTTTGCTATGTGAAGGGAATATTTTGTATAGAAGTGCATTCAATCATGTGATCCCACCTAAGAAGCTAATCAATAATTTTCAAATAACTTAGTTATTCAAAAAGAATTACTTGGCACTCACAGACTGTATACAATATTTAATAAAATTAGTTTTAATTATCTATACTGCTGTGCTCACAGGCCTCCATCTCGTGTCTACAGACGCATATACAAAACAAGTTGGAAAAACACTTACCTCAGTCCAAAATTCTGCATATATATCACTGGATGTCATTCTGGTTACATGCCACAATTTTGTAACAGAACACAAGTCACAAGCTGTCATCATCAATGCAATTACGCGGTCCCTAGAATGAAACTGGAAACTTATTATACAGTTTAAGCAGAACATATTTTGTATTTAGTTTTTAAATATGCCACTTGCAATATAAGGGCAGATCTGTCTATGTCAAAAAATAGGCATGCAGAGCTTAAGTTAAGAAGTTATAGGTAACCCAAGGAAAAGGGAAAAACGGATATCAATATTTGTGTATTCAGGGAAAATTCATCTGGACTTACAATGCAGTCCCAAGCACAGCTACACCCTTCTAAGACCACTGATTTCAATCAACTTAGAAAGCTGTTAACCCTGCTTAGGACTGCACTGTTAGTGGGACCCATGGTCATTCTTACTGGTTTCAGAGGGAGCTAAGAATGGGGGAGGGGTCTCCTTTTCCTTAAAAATGCAACCTGAAAAGGAAGACAACCCTGAATTTAAGGCTCCCCCCCAAAAAAAAAGTTTACATACATACAAACATATAGAATTATGACAGCACAAACTTAGAAGCGAAAATGACTGAACTGAGGCAATCTTAATTTGGTCACATTATGAGAAGACAAGACTCACTGGAAAAGACAATAATGATAGGAAAAGCTGAAGTCAGTAGAAAAAGAAAAAGACTGAACATGAAATGGGTTGACTGAAGAAAGCCATGGCCTTCAGTGTGCAAGACAAACAAGGCTGTTAGCAATAGGACATTTTAAAGGGCATGAATTTATAAGGTCATCATTTGTTGAAAACAACTTGACTGCACTTAACACATACACATGCTTGCAACTTGCATGCAAATATAAGACCACCCCCCTCTTTTCCTTGACAGCACTTCTGGGGGGGAAATGTCCCTTGGGGTAGATGCAGTATTTACTGGATGGTGTTCCTGCAACTGTATTTTTACTGAGATAAGAAAAAAAGAAAGGGCTTCTTTCTATCTTTGCACCATCACAGCACAATAATGAGCAAGGAGGACAAGAGTCTCTTAGCAAACACAGTGGGACAACAGGGCAGGGCTGGACCCCACAACTATAGCAGCAATAACCATTGCTTTGCCAGAAAGGTCTCTGTTACCAAGGTAGAGTACATTAGCAAGATCCTGTGGGTCTTCTGGTCTAAAGTCGGCAGGTAAATAATCTTAAATTCTCCACCCAGTTTTCCTGAAAGTGGAACTCCATGTTGGCCCACCAATTATTCCCCCCCCCCATTGTTAAATACAGAAAACAGTGTGACAGTGTAATTCAGCATTATAACTGTAAGTCATTATTTGCATCACTCCACCAACAGTTAGAGATAACTGGGTTATCACGAAGTAATCTGATGTACACCTAACTGCTGCTTTGAGTAGGGTATTGGGGGGAGGGGGATGAAGGTATTCATAAAAAAGAAGTTTTCCTAAACCATTACTTTGCCTTAGAAAAATATTCAAAAATGTCTAGGGTTGAATATGTTGTTGAAGGCTTTCACAGCCGGAGTTCATTAGTTGTAGATCTTCCAGGCTGTATGGCCATGGTCTTGGCATTGTAGGACCTGATGTTTCACCAGCAGCTGTGACTGGCATCCTCAGAGGTATAACACGGAAAGATGGAGTACTCTCTGTGTCAAGCTGAGAAGAAAAATGGTAGGCAGGTACTTTATATCTACTCAGGAAGGTGGGGTAGGGCCTCCTCAGGAAAGCCATCCATTAGTATGTCACAGCCTGGGGAACTCCTACAAGATAATGACTCAGCCCTATCCCACCTTCCTGAGTAGATATAAAGTACCTGCCTACCATTTTTCTTCTCACCTTGACACAGAGAGTACTCCATCTTTCCGTGTTATACCTCTGAGGATGCCAGTCACAGCTGCTGGTGAAACATCAGTTCCTACAATGCCAAGACCACGGCCATACAGCCTGGAAGATCTACAACAACTAATCTAGCATTGAATAAAGAACAGACTCTTCAGTTCACAGAAGGAATGTTTTTGTTCACTGAAGGATTCTTGAATGAATGGAAGATTCTGATTAGTAGAAAAAGAACCTGACAGTCTACCTGCTCATCATTTAACTTCCTTATAACGTAGTCAGAAATATAAAGTGAAATTTCAATAACTTTCTCTGTTCAATAGCAGGTAGAAGTCAGAGATTAGTTTAGATTTTGTTTCTGCAACCAAAAAATAAGTTTATACAAAGTTCTATGCTTATTGGTACTGGTGAACGTCTAAACAGCTGAAGTTAATTCGTGTCATATGACAACAGTGTTACTCATCCTATCACTCTTTAAAAAAAAAAAGATTTTTGAACAAATTTTCACATTCACAAGTCAAATTTTTCAGACATTAAAAATATTCACCCTGGCAAAACACCATTTAGACGTGAAGCTGAATTATAAACGTGAATTAGCTCTTTACCTATGTGCTTGATTTTTAAGGTTTAGTGTTCTTGTCTGATAAAGATCTTCTAACTGTTTCCTGTTTCCAAAGTACAAAGCAAGATCTGTAGCAATGATGGCTTTGCGAATGATTTCCAGGACCTGTTCATACTCCGTGGAATTCAAATTACTGAAGATATTGTGGCCTTCCAACTATGAAAATATAATTTTTTTTAAAAGCATAAAATTTCAATTTCAGTTATTTTAACTTCTTGATTTAGAACTGTCCCTTTGGATCGAATACAATTCTTGTTCCAACATCTAAAAAATCTGCAATTTCCACTGAGTAACAAAAGGCTATTTTTGCAAGAAGTACTGAAGCACATTTTGGCCTCTTACAATCTAGGATCCCTAATTAATATCAGGGTTATTTTTGCTTCTTTTTCCAAATTGCTCTTTGAACTTAACAAGCTGTATGGCAAACGGAACTTTTCAAGGGCAATCCAAGAGAAAACTCTAGCAGGTTTTTTCACACTGAATAGATCCCGGACTATTTTGAAATGAAATTATATGTTACAATGACACAGAGAATCCACCAAAAAGAGTATACCACTGATGAATACTCCTGTTCTGTTGTATAAAGTTAATATTTACTCCATGTTGTGTTTCCTTGTCCCACATCACTGCCTGCTGCTTGTGGGATAGGGGAATATACAACAATAAGATTATAATATGGGGTGTTACTGCATGTTATCAAAGGAAGGAAGGTTGGACTTAAAATGGGAATGCTGTTTGCGGAAACATCTCTTGTTCTTAATACATAGCTTCATGCAAACTTTGGCTTATGTAGCAACTAGCCTGCTACCCGTGCTTCGCTACGGTATTTACGTTCCGTAAATCCAGTTATAATACTGATGATGTGAAATTTGAAATGTGACATTTGTTGCAAGAATTTGAACAGAGAAGACTGTAGTGTAAAAAATGAAGTGAGACAGACGTACTTCCCCCCCCCCCTTTACTGAAGGACCTCTCTCTTGACCACATTGGTGGTTCTGCCCTCAGGTGCTAGGATCACCAGGCTGCTTGATGAGCTCACTCTGGAGCAGGCCACATAGAACTGTCCATTTAAGAAGCAGTCATCTGTTAAGTCCACTCCTGCTACCTTCCACGAAAGTGATGGCCTCCCTACTTGTGTTCCTGGATTGTTTTGCTCATACGAAGACTTTGTTGTTCTAAGCACCTCAGGGTGATCTTGCTGGTACAGCCTGTGCAGCTCAGTGCACTGCAGGAGTACTATGTGCAAATGTCTTTGCCACATTCCTAAGTTGCCTCCGCCTTGTAGTGTTGGTGTATCTGGCTCGACGTTTGCCAGGAGCTTTCTTGGGGGCAGTAAGAGGTGAGAGGGGGAGTTGATGTGAGGGAGTGGTGATGTGGTGGACATTTCTTCAGGTTCATGAGGGAGGCATGCATCAAAATGGCTCCTAGAAATGTCCTTTACTATCTCCCATTCATACCCTGGCCCTGCTCCTACACCTGACAGACACCGGCCTGTCTGGTGTTGAGGGGGATTGTATTTAAAGGCATTGGGGAGGCTGGGCCAGCAGCAGTGCAAAGGCAATCCTGCTGAGCAAACCTCCCCAGTGGCTGTAAGCATCCCATCTCCTCTCCTACACCTGACAGGCAACTGCCTGTCCAGTGCAGGAGGGGGAGGGGGGAGAAGTATTAGAAGCCACTGTGGAGGCAGGGCTGGCAGGATCACTAAGGCATTACTACTGAGGCAGGCTCTCTTGTGGCTTTAAGCACCCTGCAACCACTGCTACACCTGACAGACAACTGCCTGTTAGGTGTAGGAGGTGGGGGGAGTCTGCTGGAAGCCATCCCACCTCCTCTCCTACACCTGACAGGCAGCTCCCTGTCCAGTGTAGGAGGGGGAGTGGGAGGAGTATTAGAAGCCACTGTGGAGGTGGGGCTGCACCTGACAGACAACCGCCTCTTAGGTGTAGGAGGTAGGGGGAGTGTGTTGGAAGCCATCAGAGAGGCTGGGCCAGCAGCTTTGCTTCACCTCACAGGTGGTTGTTGGCCACTCCTGATTTCCTTAGTTCTCTGCAGTCCCCTGTAACTGTTGGGTTTTTTGACCTTAGAACACTGAGCTCTGCAGCTGACCAATCAGAGACTGGGGGGTGCAGAGAGGCAGCTGCCTGGCAGCCGCATAGAAATCAATGACGGGAGCACATTTCCCACCTTTTGACCCACTTAGGGGTTGAATTTCTAAAAATCGCTTCTTAGCATGTCACGGTAGGAGCGCTCTCCCCGAATCTGGTGTCTCTAGGTCCAGCGGTTTGGCCTGGGTGTTGATTTTACAGTGAGGGGACTTTCTTTTATATATATAGATGTGGATGTATACTCATATAATATTTATGCAATTTAACAAGAATTTATTTTTAAAATGACACATAATTGTGTACTATTTCTAGAAACATTCTTGGAAAATCAGGAATTTAAAAGATGCATCACACTATTTTTCAAATATTGATTATTACTTATAAGTATTAATGGAGGTATGTACACTCTGTAAACAGCAACAAATAAAGGGAAAAATTCACAGACTGTGATAGAAATATAGCTGTCACACATAGGCCCCTGCCACATGGGGGAAAAAGCACCAGCAAAGTGTGGCTTTTTAAAGCCACACCAAAAGAGACACGCGGCGGCGGGATCACATAGATCCCCTGAGCCACCGCACACTTTCTCCCCAGCACGATCAGATGCCGGGGGAGGGGGTGTTTGCCACTGAAAGGGGAGCCAGGCAGCCAAACTGCGCATGTGTGCACATGTACAGTTCGGCCAGGAGCCTGGATTGCTCCGGACGAAGGGCGCAGCAGCGATCCCACGGCCGTGCTTGATGCGGCGTTCCCGATAAGTCCTCCTCTGGGGGTGGTTCTTTTTTACTGCAGGTTTTTGGCCTGAAGGGCCGGATCAGGGACGGGTGCACGCCACTTCCCAGATGTTGCAGTGAGATCGCGTCTGTTTGCTGCACCCCTGATCCGTCCCTCTCCCGGGCCAAAACCTTCTGTGTGACCGGGGCCTAAAGCAGTTCTATCCATTCTCAAGTACTTTCAGGCGCTCTAGTAAATCCCACCAAAGAAACAAACATGCTCTAGAAAGATACAGAGCTCCAGTCAAATCTACTGCTCTTCCAGTCTGCACTGCTTTTGACTCAAAATTGCAACTTTGTACCTGCAATATAGCTACTGTCTGTGAAAAGTGGTGTTGCTCCATGGTTGAGGTGGAATAAAGAGCAGCTAGTGGATGATCAAACTTCTGAAGGTAGCTGTTGCTGTAACCTCTGTGATCCAGGTCATGACATAAACATGCAACGAGGAGACCTCTTCGCTGGAGAAGCAAGCAGGCAGGATATGTAGTTAGTGTTCAGACAGATTTTATACCAGTAGCTATTTCTCTGCACCCTTCCAGACGTTCATATTAATAGACAAAACACACCAAACAATATGCATCCATTGCTTAGCCTTAAATGGGGGAGACACCTACATGTTATAAATGTCAGGCTGCCACTGAAGATGAGCCCCAGGGATGAGAATGTATGAAATAGCCTTATGAAGACTGACTATTGGTTCATCGGGATTGCCTGCTCTGTCAGCAACTCTCCAGTGTCTCCATTAGGTCTCTTTCCAACCCCTTCTGCCTGAGATCTTTCAAACCGGAGAATGAGTCTTCATGTGTGCAAAAGATGCTATGCTCCCATCCCCTTTTTAAGGCAGAGGACAACTTATCTTATTACTGGGTGATGTCATATTTGAATTTTCCTATTCCAAACGAATCACAGACTGTAGTGAAAGGGGATAGCATTTGCTTACAAACACATTTCATATGTTAGAATCTAGGAATTAGACTAATCTAGAGGCATTTGTCATTGGTAACATGTCAGTGTCTATTTAAAAGCAGAAATGATAAAGCAGGCAAAATTAATTCCTAAACCACATGTTTGTATGTTATTTTATTTTTTAAAAAACTAAAACTACTTTAGCAGTAGAAGAAAGAGTCCAGTTAACTGAACCAGACGTACCCCCATTTCCCCCCAAAACCTTGTGTTTTCCCTAAACCATTTCTAATTTTATGTATTGCTCTTCTTTGACCTCAGGTGTTCCATTATTTAGGAACTCTTTTATACTGTAAGCATTCCATAACCTTTTATCTACTTTTGCCAGTTCTATTATATGTTTATATACAATGGTCACAACTGTATATGAACTAAAAGGTCAAATACACACCTGATTAAATGTAAAACTAGTAAGACCATTATGTTACTTTCTTGCCAGGTATTTCACATTCAACAACATTTGAAATGATTCTATATCTGAGATGCAACTGTTGATAATGAAACAGGATTTCAACTTACTTCTATGTCTGTGAAAAGCTCATGGTTATGCTGAAGGATGGCATACATGCAATGGGCAACTGTAACTGCATGTTTCCAATTGTGATAGGGCACACGGCGGTAGTTCTTCTTTACAGACATAGTAAAACGGCATAGTTTTTCTAGTTCGAAACTTAACAAGAAAAAAAAGTGATGAGATGCAGGAAAGGTTTAGACCATTAATCGAGTGTACAAAAGACAGTTTCCTTAAAAATGATTTAATCCTCCACCAGTAAGGTTACAAAATCTCAGGGAAACACATCTGATTTCAATTCCCCTCTTAAACACTGGGCCCAGTTACTTAGCATCTACTGCAAAGTGGGAAGCACTCTTGATACCAGTAAAATTACTTTCAAAAGCAAGCTATTTTGCAAAACATGAACCCACTGTCCTCTCTCCCTCCATAAGAAATATTTTTTTTTACTATTGCAGAGATATCATGTATTTAGTTAAAGTAAAAAACACTGACAGATAACTGAATGCCATTTCAAGCCACATTGGTGAAAAAAAATCAAAGCAAATTCTTCCAAAAATGCCACCAGGTCCGGTGGAAAATGGGAACTGTTCAGAAACCCCTACTCAGCCTTCAAACTCCAGAAGAAGAAGGAAAGCTCACTAAATAAATCCCAAGCCAGAAAGAGAAAAGTAGATGATCTTGAAGCTCTGCTTGGGTATCAGAAGGCTCACTGTAACACGTTGGGACAGAGCACTAAAGAAGTCGCTTTCTTAGTTCTTACTGGCTCCCTACTATCAGTGTGTCGAGAGACAAAACTAATTGAACTTATCCTGCTTTCTACATTTCAAGTTTTATGACAAGGCCTAAGCAGCAGCAAGGGACATTTCCCCTCCACTTTCCCACATGATTGAATGCAGACTTGGGAGAACTCCATTACCACCTTATGTCCCAAGAGTGAAGCTGTACACTTGGAGAACCTCCCAAGGCTTATGCTTTGCTGTCTTTATGTGCTGGAACTATGCATGCTTGTTAAAAGTTTTGCAAAGGGTCCAAAACTGTAATACAATTTTGGTTCCTTGCATAAACATCTACAGTTCTAGTGACCATGTGGCAAACCCACCGCACACATGAAGGTCCCTGTTGTCTTCAATGCAAGGGACTACTTCCACTGGGCATTTCTTGAGAAGCATCCCTCAGCTCCCAATAGAGGACAGAAAGCCCCTAAATATGCACAGCTGCATGTCCACATCAGAGCCCCGCAGAGATTTGAACTGTGTGCCTGGAGTCTTGGCTAAAATGTTTCCAGGTGGTTTCTTGGTAACCCTAATTACTTTTTTTATAAAAACACACACACAAATACTCATATTTTGAGGGAAAGTCTTAGTAGATAAAAGGCACTGATGTGAACCCAAGTTCTATATCCAAGCTAAAGCCACAGTTTCATATTTCCCCCCCACTCCATCTGTTCACAGCTGGTGTCCAGACTGAAAGGTCTAATTACCCTTCCTCCACAATATCAGATTCCACATAAAGGCTCAATGCTGACATCATAGCAGTGCAATCTTCGTTCTTCCAACTCCCTTCCCTGTAGCTGTTCCTGCATGTGCAAAACGGGGCAGACTTACATGGCAGGAAAGAGAACTACCTTGCCTCTAAGGTAACAATTCAAGTTAAAATCTAGCTAACACATTTCACAATTCAAATTTGAAAGTTTCCAATCATTAGTATCTTCAAATTGATCTAAGACCTTTAAAATAGTTCCACGATTTTTACCTAAAGCATCAATCATAAGCACATTTATTCAGAACAGTCCCACTGATTTCAGTGAAACACTTGCCAGTAAGTGTGCTTGCAATTTTGAGTATACTCAGATATTTAATGAAGTCAAAATTTAAGCATGGAACCACACTGAATGCTACCTTTAAAATTTTTGTAAGTCACTTCTCTAAACAAATTATGAGACCTATGACAAATAATTATGACTCACATCAGCATTAGTGAAGAGTACATACTGATTTAATATACGGAATATTAACAAACAAATGAATAGAGAATAAATGCCAATACTGGCATGTTAATATTCCCCAAGAGAACTTGGTCCAACTTGTAACTAAAAGTCTTCCATAAAACCTTCTTTCTTTTTAAAGATTTTTGATATTTCAGTTAGGAATTACTAAACATTTATCCAAAATGTTTATTTTGTGTATTTGTTTTATACCATGAAGTTCATGAAAGACTTTCAGGGGTAGAGTCATTTAATTTTTCAAAAGTTCACTTAATCAAATAATAGTAATAAAGAAAATCCTTGATGCTTTCTAGTAATCTTCTGTTTTAAAAGTTAAGTTGTAGAAAGACACCTGAGCTTTAGACTTCATTGTAACTTTTTCATTGACTAACTAGCCAAAACATAATAAGTACTTCTAATCAGTTTGAGAAGCATTTTAATGAGACTCATTTATTCGTAGATTTGATTTGTTATCCTTCCATATGATTTTACATTAAAAAATCAGATAGCATTCAAATAGGCCAAAACTGTAATTTAATTTAAAACTGATGCCAAATGAGAAAAAACCCTGTACATTTCTATATACAATTAATATGGGATAAAAAACAGGATGGTTTTGTTCTACCACTCAAGCTACTTATAAAAAATGCACAGTAATCATGACATTGGTTGCTGAATGTTCAGCTAAGCATCAGAAAAAACTGATAGCATGTGTCTCCCATAAAACCTCTGTGGTTTCTCTTATTAGAGATTCTGAACATTTTGGTTAAGAATTAATGAACACTTATGCAAAATATCACAAAAATACTAATAAAATTCCTATCCCATAACAAGCTCAATTTTTTCTATCTTCACAATACTATAAGCATGGCTGAGTCTTTAAGAGAGATTCAGTCCTCAATTTAGGGGGAATAAATATGCTTTCCCATATAAAAAGCAACATAAAATATAATTCATATAAATATATAAAATATAATTTTGGTTCCTTTAATTTTTTTCATTATCTCTGCAAAATGTCCTCCTATACACACCAAAGACAGAATTATTGTCCTCTAAGCCAAAAAACAATCTGAAAAAAGAAGAAAAACTCCCCCAATTAAAAGCTCTGCGGGGCTCTGAGGCACACATGGAGATCTGCAATAGCCAGAACTGCTCCATTCACTTTAATGTTCCTGATGCTGAAGTGACTGGGACAGTCCTTGCTCATGCACAGTTCCATGCACGTATCGGAGTTCCGCACATGCACAAGAACTGCTGGACTGGGGCTAATGTTTTTAAGGTATGCAGTACTTATGTGCAGTTGATTAGATGGATAGCTAACACCTTTTAACAGGTTTCTATGTGTGTGACTTAACCACATCAAGTTAAACACTCCAGGGCTACAACGTCTCACCTCTCAAGCACTTTGTGAAGCAGGAGAAAGGAGTTCTAGTATGCCTGCTGCACATATTCACTGCGCTGCTGGAGAGGTGAGAGGGTGTGTCAGCTAAGTCTCTAGGGTGAAGGAGGGATTCAGCTTCCAGTGAACATAAAGGCCTTCAAATTCTGAACCGCAGTCTAGCTGCTGCTTTAGATATTTCTTTATCTTTCTTTCTTCTTTGAGAAAATACAAAGGAAATGAGGCTTCCCCAAGACTTCAGCATAAAAGAACAGTATATGCATACAGAATATGATTAAGTAAATACAGTGCTGTCCCCTTCACCCCCGGGGATGGCACTAGCTTCCTATGACTGCTAATATTCATTCTATTGCACAACGTCTATGGGGATCTAATGATAAATAACAGGCATCCTGTCTCTGAACTACTACAAGAATTTAATCTGTTCATCAACCCAAATACTTGCTAAGATTCTCAAACTGGGCTAAGCCTAATCAATATGCCGCCTTTATGTTATTAAGTCCACAAACATTAT
>NW_015172600.1:267517-276676 GCF_001447785.1 Gekko japonicus | reverse complement strand
TTATGTGCTGGTAGCTTGAAAATCTTTCTCTGCATCTGAAACTGGAAGGAAGATCTCAGGGGTGGGATGGGGCCCTTTTTAATAGCAGCCGTTCTGCTAGTGTCACTGTGATATATAGGGTAAATATGAGAGTTGAAAAGATCTCTCTCTCCCTCACACACCCCCCCCCCAGCACCCCTGCTAAGACAGATCAAGACACCTTTGCTTGGTGCTTCACATTCTGGCGTGTAATGCAAAGGTGGTTTGATATCTTTATCCCTAGTGCTACTGAATGGTCTGGTATCAACATAGGATCAGTGTGACCATAAAAAGAAAGTTTCAAATCGCCTTTTATAGTTCTGTAATAGAAATCAAGTGTTTTAAAGTACTAATAACTTAACTCTTAAGTTCTCCAAATATTCTTCAAATATTTCATATAATAGCAATCTAATATCGACTTTTTCTATAAATATTTTGCATTGTATACATATAAATGGCCACTGGATGACCTGCATGGAAAACACCCTTGATGAAATCATCATTAATCTAAACTGAAAGCACTATTTTATATGAATTGACAGCACTACATATAAAAGAACATAGCTCTTTACAGAAAAGATAACAGTGGTGTAACAGGAGATCCTCTTTGAACAGAACTCACATTTACAACATACCATGTCTCAACAATAGAAGAATTAGAGAACAGAACTGGAAGCAGAATCCTTTCAATAAAACAATCCTACATAGGCAAAGCTCTGCACAATACTTAAATTCTGCCAAAATAATTACAGAAACACTGGAATTAATGAATTCATACCAGCCAGTCCCACAACACTGATGGACCATATGGACAAAAATGGCTGGCCATAAATCTTCATAGGGACTGATATCAAAGTGGTACCTGTCATAAAAATAAAATTAGTTGTAACAAGACACTTGCATGCATATTGATACTTATGAATACAGAATTACTTCTGTTGCAAATAAATTCATACTGCTGCAATTAAAAAAATGCATTTATATCTGATTAATTCCTGTTTGAGAATCTGAGCAAGTCTGTTAACGAGAGGATGTTCTGGAGGCCATTCATTCACAGGGTTACAAAAAGTCAAAAGGAATTTGATAGAACACACACACAATTCCTGCTTCTTGACCTGTCCAAGTTATCACCTGGCATAGTAGTTAGAACACTGGACTAGGATTTGGGACACCCAGGTTTAAATCCCTACTCTGCCATGGAAGCTTTCTGGGCCAGTCACACATACTTAGCCAACCCTACCCCACAGGGTTGTTGTGAGGATAAATGAAGGACAGAATGACGATTTGAGCTGCTTTGGATCCCCATTAGGGAGAAAGGCAGAGCATGCATAAATAAATAAATTTAGGCTGCTTCCAGAACATCAACATGGGCTTTATGCGCTCTCTCCAATAGAACGCATAAAGCAGTTCAAAACTCTGATGGCCTGGGTCAAGAAATGTTCACTGCACTTTGCCTTGAGGAGAAATGGCAAACAAGTTTGAGCATTTTCTGTCATCTTCCTGCTGAGTGTGATAGAAGTCTTATGTGCTGGTAGCTTGAAAATCTTTCTCTGCATCTGAAACTGGAAGGAAGATCTCAGGGGTGGGATGGGGCCCTTTTTAATAGCAGCCGTTCTGCTAGTGTCACTGTGATATATAGGGTAAATATGAGAGTTGAAAAGATCTCTCTCTCCCTCACACACCCCAGCACCACTGCTAAGACAGATCAAGACACCTTTGCTTGGTGCTTCACATTCTGGCGTGTAATGCAAAGGTGGTTTGATATCTTTATCCCTGGTGCTACTGAACGGTCTGGTATCAACATAGGATCAGTGTGACCATAAAAAGAAAGTTTCAAATCACCTTTTATAGTTCTGTAATAGAAATCAAGTGTTTTAAAGTACTAATAACTTAACTCTTAAAACCATTCTCCAAATATTTCATATAATAGCAATCTAATATCGACTTTTTCTATAAATATTCTTCATTGTATACATAAAAATGGCCACTGGATGACCTGCATGGAAAACACCCTTGATGAAATCATCATTAATCTAAACTGAAAGCACTATTTTATATGAATTGACAGCACTACATATAAAAGATCATAGCTCTTTACAGAAAGGATAACAGTGGTGTAACAGGAGATCCTCTTTGAACAGAACTCACATTTACAACATACCATGTCTCAACAATAGAAGAATTAGAGAACAGAACTGGAAGCAGAATCCTTTCAATAAAACAATCCTACATAGACAAAGCTCTGCACAACAGTTAAATTCTGCCAAAATAATTACAGAAACACTGGAATTAATGAATTCATACCAGCCAGTCCCACAACACTGATGGACCATATGGACAAAAATGGCTGGCCATAAATCTTCATAGGGACTGATATCAAAGTGGTACCTGTCATAAAAATAAAATTAGTTGTAACAAGACACTTGCATGCATATTGATACTTATGAATACAGAATTACTTCTGTTGCAAATAAATTCATACTGCTGCAATAAAAAATTGCATTTATATCTGATTAATTCCTGTTTGAGAATCTGAGCAAGTCTGTTAACAAGAGGATGTTCTGGAGGCCATTAATTCACAGGGTTACAAAAAGTCAAAAGCAATTTGATAGCACTTAACACACACACACAATTCCGGCTTCTTGACCTGTCCAAGTTATCGCCTGTGTGGCGTAGTAGTTAGAACACTGGACTACGATCTGGGACACCCAGGTCTAAATCCCCACTCTGCCATGGAAGCTTTCTGGGCCAGTCACACATACGTAGCCTACGCTACCCCACAGGGTTGTTGTTAGGATAAATGAAGGACAGAATGACGATTTGAGCTGCTTTGGGTCCCCATTAGGGAGAAAGGCAGAGCATGCATGCATGCATAAATAAATAAATAAATAAATTTAGGCTGCTTCCAGAACATCAACATGGGCTTTATGCGCTCTCTCCAATAGAACGCATAAGGCAGTTAAAACTCTGATGGCCTGGGTCAAGAAATGTTCACTACACTTTGCCTTGAGGAGAAATGGCAAACAAGTTTGAGCATTTTCTATCATCTTCCCCATACATTGAAAAGTTCTGCTATTTACCAGCGTGACTGCGCTGCACTTCAGTTTTTTACTTCCTTTTTCTAAATACTTCAGTAGTTATTTAATCTCTTGCCTTTCTTTCAGTGCAGGGTATTCTTGACAAAGTTAGCCATGTAAGTATTTGTCTTCATTCATTTTACTATATGGCTGTCACTGAGGTTAAGGTGAAGAATTCTACAGTATGATTCATTCTACAGTCTTCTTATTAGCTTCTTTAACTTCATCACCATAAGTGGGTAGTGGGGGGAGAAGAGGGACTATATAACCTTTCCCCCCTATTTTCCCACTGAAAGCTGTCACCTCTAAGATGCTTCAATGTATGTTTATCCATATTTTTCCTGGTGGCACCAAAACCAGATACAAGGAGGGCTTGATTTTCAGTTCAGGAAAACAATATAAGAGAAAAAAGTTAAACTCCCCTTCTCTTCCACTTTACAATGCAGTTTGAGCATCTGTACTACATAAAACAAAACATCTACAAAAAGGAACCATTCACAGCATGTTGTTCTGCTTTAAGTCCAGCATTTATAACTGAGTGATTTGTTACTGAACTTATTTGATATGCAGTTTGCTATTAAATCTCTTGGAAGAAATAATTTGTCTTGCAGAAGGTGCCTTAATGTCTTGCAGTTATCAGCTGAAGCAGAAGGGTTATCTCCGTACCAACTGCCAGAACTTGGAACTCCAGGCTCCTGGTAGCAGGAGCAAAGAAATCCCCATGTGGAATATTCCGAGAAAGAAAATTCATGAGGGGGGGGAACCCTTTTAAGGATCTGAAGAACTATACTGACTGTAGGAAATGCAAGACTGACCTTTGGAAGCCTGCATACTTAATTAGAGTAAAGGAGGGGAACGATAACATTGATGATAGTGAAATGAACTCAAGAGGATGACAAATCTGATTACCATCTAAGGAGTAATGATTTTTAAATAAAAAACAAAAGAACACAATCCAAACATTCTATATTGTATTTTATCTCTTCATTCAATATTACATTTTCCTGTCAACATCCATAACCTCATGCTGAGGCTCAGAATAGTGGAGCTGCTTGTCTTTTTATTATTAATTGCTCCTGCATCATAACCATTTGCAGCAGGTGTTCTGTTTCCCTTTCACTGAATTCGATAAAATATTAGGGTATGTTGGATACTCTGCACTGCACAGTCCATCTGTCAGATCAGAAATCAGCAATTCTGCTTATACAAATGATTAAGTGCATTTTCAAGATCTTTTCTTATATTGGAAAAGAAAGCTAATCATATCTATAAATGAAAATAATTTTTGCTGAAAATGTAACATATGTATCTTTTAATATCAACTTGCTGGAACCTTAAAATGAATGGGAACCTGCCTATTAGCGGCTGAAACTGTTAGTGACTTTCACCTGCCACCCCCAGAATGGAGAACTCTCTTCCTCAAGAAGCAAGTTGGTACCATCTTTGCAGCACTTCTGGAGAAATCTGAAGAGTTTTCTGCAATTTTTGAACTGGCGTACTATCTGAGCGCCCTATGGTTGTTTTAGGATATTTCAAATAATTCAATTTTTAGAAATTATTACTGTGAGCCAAGCAAAGAGAGCTACTTGGGGCCAGAAGGTGGCAGAAGAATCTAATCAATTAATTACTGCCAAGTACAGGCAGGCATTGTGAAAATATTCTGAAAGTGTATCTACTTGAAAGCCTAGTTTCCCCAACTGAGTTTCCTGCATTGGGAAAATACCAGACTATGAAACATATGGGCTGGGGGAATAGTGAAAGGAGCATTAGAAAGAGGACTTTAGGGAAGGAAGTGGAAGGCGTCAATTGTGGGACTACACTACAGTGGGATTGTCTGATAATGGCAACAGTTATGATATTGTTAGTGTTCATGAAAACTAATTTAAAGCTTGTTGAGAGGAGGCACAAAAAATGTCAAAGAAATAAAGAAATAAAAGTAATTTACTCTTGTATCAAAAAAGACTGAATCAAAACTTACAGTTCAATTTCTTGGTTGATATTTAATGGGAGTACACAGTCCATGAGGTTTTTCCATTCTTCTGCTGTACAAACACTGTGATAGGAAAGTTTCTCCATAGTTACACGGTAAATGCACTCTGAATGGCGAATTCTGTGGTACATCTAAAATAAAAGATTTTTTTTTTTAATATGAGACACAGCCATGTCCATCTTCCCTTAAAGTAAAAAATATTGGTTTGCAAATCAGAACAATTTTGAAAGTAGAATAGTATTTTCAAAAGAGATAGTATATTGATTTGGTTACTATGACAATATGAGCATTTACTATGAAGAAAGTAAAAACATTATTTTAAACTTTAACCCCATTACAGACAAAATAAGCATAATTTTTGTCACTTCCTAATATAAAATTGTTCCAATCAAATTTGTATAACTGATTAAACAAATATGATAATTAATAGTAAAATTAACAGATCCAAATTTGTTGTTAATAATTTATACAACAATATAAACATATGTTATAAACATGAAAACATTTCTTTATCTTTCATTAGCTGTCTTTGTGGAGCAAAACTTACATTAGCGCAGTGTAAGGCTAAAGCACAAAAGACAGCAAACATTTTAAAGTTGTTCTCATCTGTTTTAGAGAAGGCACTTCCACTCAGTTTGTTCACCATTTGTACAACGCCTATCACACTTCCTCGGCTCACAATGGGCATGCATAAAATGTTTCTGGTGGTGTAACCTGTGTAGACGTCTACTTCTCTGAGAATTGAAAGGAAAAGAAAATAATTGTCAGCAAGCTGCCAAAGAACTCTGTGTAATGTATGAGCTTCACATGTGTTGTCCCCCCCCCCTCCCTAGCGACACACAACTGCGCAGGCTTACTGGTATGATGAAACGCACATCTGCTTGTCTCATGCATTCCTTTCTATGAACGCTAGTACAGCTTTGAACTATGGTAATCAGCAAGGTCACAGGTGCGGGGAAGAGTCGGCTTCGCTTAGTCTATAATGAGCTAGAGTGTGAGAAGAGCTTAATTGTTTATCTTTTGGGAACCGTTGATTCTCAGGCTCTGGGTGAGAATATGATAGCCCACTCACGCGAGCAGGAACCAAGTCCATTGGTTATTGTCATTATGAACCTGCTTTATTATCCTTTGCCCCAACCGTTCTAGTTATTCCAAACAGTGAACTTGCTCCAGTTTCTTCATGGCTTCAATAAATATTACTTTGCTACAAATGTGTATTTGATTGACAGCTGTGGATTCGGACAATAATGAGTAGACATCTGTTCCACAGATCTAAACTTTTTCAATCTCTTGACATGTGACTGTCTAATAATTCTTTGTGATTTTTATAGTGCTTTCAGTGTTCAATGTATTTTTACAATCCTTGTAACAACCCTTCAAGGCTGGTAAATTCTGTTATTCCTGTATTACAAACAGCAGCTTAGACTAGGGTTGCCAGGTTGACTTATTCTGCCAGCAGGGGCTGTGAGACAGCTTTCTGGGAGTGGGGTGGGTGGGGCAGCAACATCACACAGAAGTCATCACACCAGGAATGTCGTGCGGCAATGCTCTACCATTTTGGGCAAAACTCTATGGTAGAGAGAACACTGCCATGTGACGTCGTCCCCAGAGTGATAATGTCACTTCCATGTGATGTCATTGCATCGGCAATGTTGCTGCATGAGGAGGTGTGGCTGAGAAGGAGAGAATGGCAGAGGGAACTGTGGCACCATGCAACCAGGCCACAGTTTTCCTAGGTAGAGGCTGCTGGGTGTGGGGAGGAGGAAAGCTTAAGACAGAGGAGCAGAAAAAGGCAGATCAGCTGCTGGGTGAGGAGATAAGGTTGCCAACTCCAGGTTCGGAAATTCCTGGAGATTTGGGGGTGGGGCCTGGGGGAGGTTGAAGGGAGAAGAAGCCTCAGAAGGGCATAATGCCATAGATGCCACCCTTCAAAGCAGCCATTTCCTTCTGGCGAATAGGATTACCAACCTCCAAGTAGGGGCTGGAGATCATTTAAAATTTCAGTTGGGCTCCAGATGACAGAGACCAGTTCCTCTGGAGAAAATGGCTGCTTTGAAAGGTGGAGTCTATGGCATTATAACCTGCTGAGGTTGCTTCCCGCCCTGAACCTTACCCTCTCAAGGCTCCACTCCTAAAGCTCCAGGAATTTCCCAACCTGGAGCTGGCAACCCTAATGGGAGCTGATTTCTATAGTAGGGAGATCCATTGTGGTTCCTACAGAGCTGCTGCTGCCTCTGCTGCTGTGGAGGGGGGGAAGCAGGAGGGAGGCCAGGAGAGTGATGGGCAGAAAAAGAGAGTGATGGGGTGGGGGCCAGAACGTGAGAGAAAGAGTGATGATGTGGGGAGGCAGAAAAAGAGAGAGGGATGGAGTGGGGGGGCAGATTGAGAAATGAAGTGACAGGCATGGAGGAGAGAAAGTAAGAAAAGGGGTAGCAGGAGGGAGAAAGAATGTGAGAGAAGGGGAGGAAGCAAAAGTGGGGGAATGGGATAGCTGCTCCTGCAGGTTCCTTTGGTGTCTCCACTTGTTATCTATAATGGACAACAGTTTTATTTTCTAAGGCACCTGTGTCTAGCAGTAATGCTTAGGGAGCAACAACAAAACAGATTAATATCCACCTCAGAAACAGCTTCATTATGTGCAACATGGAGCATTTTACCAATGAAGTCTACCCTAATGCTGGGGAGAATATGTCTTCCCTGGTAAATGTGTGTTTCTTCTTGTAGGAAGAAATGCAAGTTGTAAAGTAACATTGGAATAATACAAAAAACACTACTAGCTGCCTTTACTTACTACATTTCTAACTGTAACCTACCAAGTTCATACCTGTTGAAGCGTGGATCTGCGTAGGCATCAGGAATGTTGAGAACTTCACCTGTTCTTGCTACTTGACCAGCAATTCCTTTTTCAATAGAAAATCTGTACATAATGAAAAGAGGTATGCATGTATTGAAGTAATTTTCTTATATCAAAAAGGCTATACAATGATCTACCAAAGACTAGAATGGACATAGTTCTTTTATTTATTTACTTCAATGACATTCCCCTTTCTCCCTACCTGAGACCTAAAGCAGCTTACAGCATTCTTTTCTCTTTCATTTTTACCTCACAATAACTCTGCAATGTAGGTTAGGCTGCGAATGTGTGACTGCCTTTAGGTCATCCAGCAAGCTTCCTGGTAGAGTAGGGATTCAAACATGGGTCCCCATATTCTAGACTGACATACTAACCATCACACAATGCTGGCTCTACTACTCTTATCAGAACTTTATCACAGAAACGTGCTTTGAAAGACAGAAAGTCTGAGAATAATATAGATTACTGTGCACATGCAAATGTGTAAATCTCTCCTATATTATAATCCTGCTTTGGGGTGGCAAGATTCTATGCTCCCCCTCAGCCATTGGCCCATCAGCTGCCACTCAAGAGTACTCGCGTGTCATTGGCCGGGTGCTAGGTCTGCTCCTCTTCCCTGCCCACTCCCCCTTCTGCCACTGTGCCCTGAGAGAATTACTGGCAAACAGCTTTCTCTCTTGATGAAGACGCTTTTCCTGTGTGGGACTAACTCTTCCCTCCGTGGCTGTTGGTAGGTGTCACAAAATGGCAGTTACCTGTGACTGTAAGATGGCTGTGGTTCTTTGTTTAAAATGTTTCCCCATAAGGTTTAATTGAGCTGTAGTTCCAGAGAGGGGCCTGCAGGGGTATCACTCACTAGGTTGAATGGCACTTCCTAATCTGCTGGCCTGCAGTTCCCAGCTGCCCCAAGGCCAAAAAGTGTGGGAAAACAGGGACTGTCCCAAGGCAGTCTTCGTCCCTGGGAGGCAGCAGAAATTCAGCCACTCCACAGTCGACTGGACTGGGGAATAAATGGAAGTTTCCCTGCTCTCTTGGGCAAGAGAGAGAGGCTGAAGTACATAAGAACATAAGAGACACCAATGTTGGATCAGGCCAAAGGCCCATCTAGTCCAACACTCTGTCACACAGTGGCCAAAAATACCAGGTGCCATCAGGAGGTCCACCAGTGGGGCCAGGACATTAGAAGCCCTCCCACGGTTGGCCCCCAAGCACCAAGAAGA
>NW_015172600.1:263471-266944 GCF_001447785.1 Gekko japonicus | reverse complement strand
TGGTTCCAGCTCCTGCCAACCTAGCAGTTCGAAAGCAAGAAATTGCAAGTAGATAAATAGGTACCGCTTTGGTGGGAAGGTAACAGCATTCCGTGCACCTTGGCGTTTAGTCATGCCGGCCACATGACCACAGAAACGTCTTCAGACAGCGCTGGCTCTTCGGCTTCGAAATGGAGATGAGCACCGCAACCCTAGAGTCGGATTTGACTGTCTTTCGAGCAAGGGAAACCTTTACATTTACCTCTAAGAAACCAGGCAAAGAGCTTATTTCTGATAAACCTTTTTTCTACACTTGCTCCTTTCCCTTTTCCTGGTCCTGTCTTGGGGGGGGGGGGAATTTTGGGGGGTATTTTTTCTTTTTTCTTTTTTAAAATAATTTTATTTATTTCGTTTTTCAAATTGCTGTAAAAACAACCATGTTTCCTTGTTAACATATTTACGTAAATGCAGAGTTCTTCCACGTCTTTAAATACAAAAAACTCAACTTATGACACCAATAACAAAAAAATAAGCCTTAAGTCATAACATTGAACCAAAATTGGACTCTTTCAACCAGTTATAAAACCTTTGCCAATATTTTTCATGTTTCTCCATATTTCTTTCTTCAGTGATACATGTCAATTTCTCCATTTCTGTTATATGAAACAATTTAGTAATAATTTCATCTTTAGAGGGTATATCGCTCTTTCCACCTCTTAGCGAAAACAATTCTAGCTGCAGTAAGAATTTGCATTAACAGATATATCTCTTTCTCCTTAAAATCATCTGGCATTATATTTAATAGACAACATTCTGGAGTTAAAGGGAAGTTTTTGCCTATTATTTTGTCTGTGATTTCTTTCACCATAGACCAATATTTTTTTTTGTTTTATTACATGACCACCACATGTGGTAGAAGGTACCATTACTATAATTGCATTTCCAACAGTTTTTCTTTATTTTCTCATTAAATTTATTTAGTCTAGCCGGCGAAATGTGCCACCTATAAAACATCTTTATCACATTTTTCTTAAAGGCACTTGTTCTTACGAACTTTATATTTCTTGACAAAATTTTGTCCCATTGTTCGAAACTTAAACTGTGTCCTATATCTTGTGCCCATGCTATCATTGAGGGTTTGACCTGCTCGTCTATCATTTTCCACTCCAGCCAGAAATTATATGCTTTTTTAATGAAATTTTCTTTTGTTCCTAACCATATCTTATCTAGCTCGGTTTGAGTTGCATATATGCCCATTTGTTTATCTTTTGTCCATCTAGACCTAAGTTGATTTTTTTCCCACCAGGTCAACTTGGTCCCCTGTTCTTTTAAACAAGTTTCCGAGAGTAACTATCCCTTTGCATCTATAAGGTCATCATACCTTCATTTGGGATATTTAGTATAGAGCTAAGGTTTTGTAAACGCCTCAATGGGAGAGAGCCATCTAGGTATCTTTACATAATATTTTACTTTTATCTCCTCCCATATTCTATACAATGTATGTTGTTTAAAATGAGTAGCAGGAGCTTTTTTATCGTACCACATAAAAAAATGCCACCCCATCTGTAGGTTGTGCCCCTCCAGCCTTAGTAATCTTTTATCCTCTTGAACAATCCAGTCCTTTATCCAGTTCATCGCCGCCGCTTTATAATAAAGGACCCAGTCGGGCAGTGCAAATCCACCTCTTTGTTTTCTTTCTTGAAGATATTTTAGCTTTATTCTTGGTCTTTTTTGTTGCCAGATAAATTCCTTTATTAGCTTTTCCAGTTCTTTAAAAAACATTTGGTTTCTTAGAATAGGAATGGTTTGAAACAGGAAAAGGATTTGAGGTAGGACATTCATTTTTATCGTTGACACTCTTCCCATCAGTGAAATATGTAAACTTCTCCAAGTTTCTAGGTCCTTTTTTAATTCCAACAATACTTTCTTGTAATTATCATTAAACAGTGAGCAGCATCTGTTTGTTAATTGAATACCTAGTATTTCACCTTCTTCTGTATTTCGAAACCAGAGAGGTCTTTATCTTTTCTGTCTTTCTATTGGCGTTCTTCAGTAAAATCTTTGTTTTCTTTTTATTTATCATTAATCCTGCAACTTTACCATATTCTTTCAGAACATATAATTGTTCTAACGTTGTTTGAGGTTCTTCCAAAATAACGGCCATGTCATCCGCATAAGCTTGGACTTTAAAACTTTCCCCTTTGATATCTAGATCCTGGATTTCTTTTTCGTTTCTTACCCATGTCAGCAATATCTCCAAGCCGAAAATAAAAAGTAGTGGCGATAACGGGCACCCTTGACGTGTGCCCTTTTGAATTTCAATATTATTCGTCAAGTCTCCATTTACTATTATTTTGGCAGTTTGGTATATGAACCAACTCCAAATCATTAATGAACAAGTTAAAAAGCAGTGGACCAAGTACTGATCCCTACGGTACCCCACTGCTTACCTCCCTCCACTGAGAAAATTGCCGATTTATACTCACTCTCTGTTTTCTATTAATTAGCCAGTTTTTGATCCATAAAACTTGTCCTTTTATCCCATCATTTTTGAGCTTACTTAGGAGCCTTTGATGAGGAACTTTATCAAAAGCTTTCTGGAAGTCAAGGTAAACAATAACTATTGGATCCCCTTTGTCCACATGTTTGTTTACCCCCTCAAAGAACATTAACAGGTGAGACAAGATCTTCCCAACCCATGCTGAGTCTGCCTCAATAGGTTTTGTTCATCTATGTGCCACCAATTTACTCGGTATCGATGTCAGACTGACTGGCCTGTAATTTCCCGGATCTCCTCTGGAGCCCTTTTTAAAGATGGGAGTGACATTAGCTACCTTCCAGTCCTCAGGAATGGAGGCAGATTTTAAGGAAAGATTACATATTTTTGTCAGGAGATCCACAAGTTCACAATTGAGTTCTTTCAGAACTCTCGGATTTATGCCATCTGGGCCTGGTGATTTATCAGTTTTTAAGTTGTCTATCAGTTTTAGGACCTCCTCTCTCGTCACCTCAATCTGGCTCAGGTCTTTCAACACCCCTCCCAAAATCAGCGGTTCTGGAGTGGGCAAGCACTTCTCATCTTCCACAGTGAAGACAGAGGCAAAAAATGCATTTAGCTTCTCAGCCATTTCCCTATCATCCTTCAGTACTCCTTTTACCCCTTGGTCATCCAAGGGCCCCACTGCCTCCCTGGCTGGTTTCCTGCTCCTAATGTATTTGAAGAAAGTTTTATTGTTGGTTTTTACGTTTTTTGCTATATGTTCTTCATATTCCCTTTTTTCCCGCCTGACCAGACTTGCATTTTATTTGCCATAGCCTGTGTTCCATTTTATCAGCCTCACTGTGACTAGCTTTCCACTGCTTAAAAGAATCCTTTTTACCTTTTACAGCTTCCCTTACTTTGTTTGTTAACCATGCAGGCTTTTTCCTATACCTGTTTGTGCCTTTCCTAAACTAGGATCGTAGTTTTAAATAGTTTCCAAGCTTCCCCAATG
>NW_015172600.1:238925-263319 GCF_001447785.1 Gekko japonicus | reverse complement strand
GAAAGAGGATTGTGTTTAACCCCTGTTGATTTATGCCTTGTTGGTTCATAGTGTGTGCTTACTCCTAGAGTGTTTGTGTGCTCCATTATTAATCATTACTCCATCAAAGGGTAGGATTTTATTAAATGATATGACTGATTTCTTTGATTTGTGACTGACAATATCTTATCGAGAGGGGCAATTATGCTGCAAGAAACAGAAGTAGTAGAACTTAATCAGGCTATGTGAGAACATACATGCACAAAACCCCAATTGTACTATACTACACAGTTTGGGAAAAAAATACAGTGAAGTAACGTGCCAAATAGGTCACCAAAAGGGTCCAACTGTTGAGTGAAAAATCAACTCCCTGGTCATAAATGGCAAACAGGATGTTAGCATCCTGAGTGTTCAAGCATCCCTAGCTGGGTGATGTGGTATGAATGCCCTTTTCTGCTTTCTGCCATATCTGCAGAAATCTGCAGAGTATGCTGTTTACAAGCACCTAATGTTTGTATTACAGGGGTTCATAATGTTAAGGGTGTTGTATTGTGTTTATGTCTTTCAGGATGCATCTTTTCAGAAGTGCGATTGCTGCTATGCATGGACAGGTTCCTTCCAGCCACATAGCTCATATGATGCCATAAACATACCATTCTGTAACTGGTGGATATTAATAGTGTTGCTTTTTCTCCATCATTTAAAATGGTATTTTCCCTTTAATTTTGCTGCCAACAGTGCTTAGGATACCAACTATACTACGTTGTAGTTACCCTGGTGGAAGCAATCACTACTGTAGCCAGGACTATAAGATTGCACTGTCATTCTAGAACCTGAAAATGCTTAAACATCACAGGGAAAACAAAAGCAGATCATGCACTAAACCTGCACAGACTCAGCAGATCACTCCCACTAAACCATCTTTTAGAATAGCCTATACTAGAGGGCAAAAGCTTTCCCCCTTTTCTACAAAGACCTGTGTGGCTGCCATGTGTAATTCTCCTGTGGGTCAGCTGTGTCTGACAGAAATGACGGGAAAGCCTAAGCAAGCCAGGGATGGTCCATGGACCTTACATTGCCACAGACACTTTACAGTCTCCTTTATGAATGTTCATTACAATTTATTTATTTGGGTTTGACCATTTCACACTAAGAAATGAAATTCCTGTATATGAAAAGTTGTAATATACTTTAAGACTTCTACATTACCTACTTTTGAGAAGCACCAGATTTCTCCATACATGATTTCCAAAAGGACCACCTCTGGAAGATGGCATTTCCAGGAGCATTGCTACAGCTTCAGAGATGTAGCTTCACCAGCAAGGCAATATTATTCCCAGAAGTACTACCTTCTGGAGGCAGGTCCTGGTGGGAATGATATCACAGTATGACAAGAATTGTCATAGCACCTGCAAATATGTGTAGAAACTGGGTTAAGACATCGGCACAGAATATTAAACTACTACCTGCTTTCTAGACCTACCTTATTTCTTTGGTCTTCTTAAAGACAGGTTTCCCTTCATTTTCTTCACCAATATCAAATAGGTCTGAATACAGTTCCTTGTTCTTGTGGTCTACCTGGAATAGCGCACAGCGGTCTGCATTCACCAGATTTTTTGCATATATCTACAAAGAACAAAACTAGGATTAATCAAAGTCCGCTCAGATGAGTGCATGTTACCTTTCAATATGGAAAGTAACTATTATGAAAACTTTACAAAAACCCTATAGGTGCTTTTTCCAATTCCTTTGTTTTACATTATTTTTATAGCTACAAGCTTCAGCTTGCTCATGTCTTTTCTACTTTTTTGCCACCATGCTTCTACTAAGGAGGAGGATGGTAGAAGGAGGGAGGGGGGAACAGCATGGTAGCTGATGGTATATTTTAAAATCCTTTTCAGTTGTGGAAAGCTAATGGGGTATGAAGCCAGAATAAAGCTGAGTGAGGCAGATGGACCTTCAAAGTTAGACAAAGGCTCTTTGTTTCCAGAACTTATATCTGTTTTGTACTGTAACAGAAAACAAAATGGCATATATTTCAGAAGCTTAACTACTTACAAAGCTGTAAATAGCAGTTATGAGTTAGTTTGCTTTTCTAACTTTTAACAAATTTTTACTGTTTTATTAGATTTTATAAAAGATAAGCAAAAAGAATATTTTGTGGTTTACTGCTATTCCTCTATTGTTTTTAGGAGTTCTAATGCCAATAATAAAAATAATGTAGAACGTGGTCATCCTTATGAAATACAACTGCAAGCCATTTTAAAAGTATCAGTATCAATGTCATTTTAAAGTGCATAATCACCATTTGAGGGAGATGCACTATCTAACACTACACTTCATATCCACACTTTCTACCCCTCTGTGATTTATACCAGTGTTTTTGTCAGTCATTATATTAAGCACTAGGAATATGCATTTACAAATGTAGCTAATCAAAATGAAATGTCCTCCAATGTTTTAATATGAATGGCCTGTGCCAGGTCTGGTTGTTTTTCTGGCGCTACCACAATGTCTGTGGCTTTCAGTTTTCAAATCCCTTCACTGCCTTTAAATTTCTATTTTCTATGAGTGGTAAAAGTTGGAAGGATGGGCAATGAAGGGAGGATGGGACTCAGCAGATACGTCCTGTCTTACCAGAAAATATACTCCATCGCCCCGCACAACACTGAAATATCTGTGATAAGAATCTGATCTATGTAAGAGAGACCACTGACTGAAGATCTGAGATCTCTCATTCTTTAAAAGCAGGCCTAGAGAACCTGATTGTGAATGAGTCCATTAATTTACATGTGTGGCAGGGGGGACCTGGCAGCCCTAGACTGCTGCCAGGCCTAGGTTTTCCAACCTCCAAGTGGAGACCCCCCTGAATTACAACTGAACTCTAGACAGCAGAGATTTGTCTCCCTGGAGAAAATGGCTGCTTTGGAGGGTGGACTCTGTGGCATTATACCCAGCTGAGGCCTCTCTCTTCCCCAAACCCAGCCCTCCTTAGAGTCCACCACAAAACCTCTAGGAATTCCCCAGCCTGGTACTGACAATGCTTGTCAGGCCTGGCCCCAAGGATTCCTCCATCAAAGAAGAAGAGATTACATTTATACCCTGCCCTTCACTACCCGAAGGAGTCTCAGAGCAGTTTACAATCTCTTTTCCCTTCCCCTCCCTACAACAGACTCCCTGTGAGGTAGGTGGGGCTGAGAGAGCTCTTTCAGGAACTGCTCTTTCCAGAACAGCTCCAAGACAACTGTGACTGACCCAAGGTCACATCAGCAGATGCATGTGGAGGAGTGAGGAATCAAACCCAGTTCTCCCAGATTAGAGTCTACGCTCCTAACCACTACATCAAACTGGCCTGGAAGGGGCCTTCCTTCCTTTTACTGACAAAAACAGAAGCTTGCAAGGACTCAGGCACTTCACTTTCTCCTGTATCCCCCCTCCCCACACTATTTCCTATATCCCTCCCCCTGGCGGAGCGCCTATGTCAGCTCCCTTTCCCCTTCATTTTCTTCTTTCCACTCACCAAACAGCCTACCTTTATTTGCCCCTCCCTTTAGCTATATTTATTATTCATGTACTTAATTTATATTTTGCTTTTCTCCACAATGGGGATCCAAAGCAACTTACATAATTCTCTTACACTTTATCTTCACAACAACCCTGTGAGGTTGGTTAGGCTGAAAGTATGCATCCAATCCAAGATCACTCAGTTGCAGAGTGGGGATTTGAACCTTGGTCATCCATACCCTGGTCTGAAACTCTAACAACTACACCACACTGGCTGTCATCAGGTTGCTGCTGTTGAGCAGTAGCAAGCAGCTGGTCCTGGGTGAGACATGCAAGTCACATGACAGCAAGTCTCCTGGTGCTTGCTCCCTGGCCAGGAAAGGGCCCCACCCCTGCCCCTTGCCTTTTAATAACAGAAACCAAGCCTTAAAGACTAGCAATACTGTGATCCATGCTACTGTAACTTCAAGGCTAGATTATTGTAACAAGCTCTATGTGGAGCTGCTCTTGAAGATAAAACGGAAGCTGCAACTTGTGCAGAATGCAGCAGTCCATCTATTAACAATACAAGGACAACAGTATTACAGCAGCTGCACTGGCTATCTATTTGTTTTCAGATTTGATACAAAATGCTGATTTAAAGCCCTTTTATGTTACTTATTCTCATATTTGAATTACTGTATCTCCCCATATGAACCTGAATGAACCTTAAGGTCCTTGCAAAATAAGTTGCTCTCTTTTTATATCCCTTAAAGGATATAATGGACTGCCAGCTGAACTAAGGACTGCCTTTCCCCCCCTTCAATTTAGCAGCAGTGTAAGGGTGTATTATTTTAGTGGGCTTTTCCCTGACTTGATTTTAGTATTTTAGCGTTTATGTTAATGTTTTAATATATCATGTGTCTGGCTGGCTTTGAGCAATGAGGAATAAGAGTACAGAAATACGGTCAATAAATACCTGAACCATGACACTATTTCTGAACAGACTGTACTTCATATATTTGCAACTCTCAATATATAATGGGAGTAGAAAAAAAATCCAATAGGTAGAGTGTTGATTTTGCTATGCCACTAAATCAATGACACCCTTACATTTGGGGAAGTTTTTAAAAAAAGATTGGCTTAAAGGCAAAGCAACAGAGACAAGTGAATTAAGCCCTGGTATACAAAAGTAAATATAACATACTATGGAAAAGGCCCGTTGTGGAAATAAATACAACAGCCTCTAGAAAGAGGCTCTGGGCGGGTGCCCTGGCCTTGGACACTCAGTGTCAATTTGCTGTGGTGACCTCAGCAGGGTATAATGACACTGAGTCCACCATTTTTGCCAGAGGAACTGATCTCTGCTACCTAAAGAACAGTTGTAATTTTGAGTGATCTCCAGCCCTCACCTGGAGATTGGCAATGATGGTTCCCCAGAAGGGAATGGTTGGTTTGGAGGGTGGAGGCTATGGCTTTGTACCTGTCCGAGGTCCCACGCCTCCTGGAACCTCACCCTTTCCAGGCTCCATCCCTCACATCTCCAGGAATTTCCCACCTGGAGTTGGCAACCCTATCTCCTTCTCAGCCAATCATCAACCTACCTTTATTTCCCCCTCACTATTCAGCTTTCCCCCCCCCCACACACCTGCAGCCTCTCCCGTGCTCTGAAGCCCTGACTGCTACGTCACATTGGCTGTCATACCGGGGCCACAAGACTAGAATTTTTTTTAAGAGGGCTTTTTACACCATTTTTGGGATGCAAAGCTCAACAGAGGCAGATTTGAGGCAGGAATGTTGGCAGCTTAGTGTTGATGAAGAATGATGGAACTTTTAATAATGGACCTCTCTCAACAACAGCAGAGAAAGAACTGAGGGAAGGGCACTCTATCTCCTCTTGATCATGTTGGAAAAAAATGGGAAACAGCATGGGGAAGGGGGACAGAGAGCCCTCAGATGGTTTTTGAGCTTCAAAAACCTCTCAGCAGTAGGCTTGCATGTGCAAAGTACCCATGTTGGACTGCACAGGTACCATGATGACAAACCTCTGTGTTCAGAGCAGTGTGAACATCAATTGCTGGAAGGCAGCAAAAAGCTGTAAACATTCACGTCTTGCTTGTAGAGAACCTGGCTGATCACTGGGAAACAGGATGCTGGACTAAGTGGACCTTAGCCTGATTTGGCAGAGCTCTTATGTTCTTCGGTATGTTCTTATGAGTGAACGAGAGGTACCATATACATTGATTTGAAAGAGATACATATATCCATCCAAGGGTAAGTTAAAAAAAACCCACAACTGTATACTTTATTTCAAACAGAGAGACTGAAAAGTTCAATATAATGCTGAAATTTCAAGAAAAAAAATCTTACCATGATATGTTCAAGTAGAGAATCTATTGCGACTATGTTATCAAAATATGTTCTGCAGAAGAAGAAATAAAGTTCTAATTTAAACAAAAAATTATTTTAGATCTCACCTCACAATAACATGAGCTGGTGTTTAGTTAATGATAACATCGGTTGATGACCACCTGTCCGAGAAACCCTCAAGGTAAGCTTTCTTCCCAATGCAGACCTTTGTGCATTGGGTAGTATGTGCCTTTCCACGAAAATATTATTTCTTTATTTATATGATTTACTACTTTCATTCTCCATAACACAGACCCTTTCAGCAAAATCAATTATGTATAAAGCACCAAACATTATCAATAAAACAGCACAATAAAATAGCAGCATAAAAGACTCAGCAAACAAAGGGTAATAGAACAAATGAAGGGAAAGCAAACCCAAAAAAAAGAGAAACAACAATTAACAAAGCCCTGGGCACATTTGGCAACATGGGTTGTATTAATAGATCCTGCTTTAGACTGGATCCATGAACAGAGACCTATCAGAAGACTGGAATTGTCAACTTTGACCTGCCTGGGGACTGGAGTAAGGGAATGAATTCAATTCCCCCCTCACCAGCAAGAGGGGATATATGCTATCAAAGGTAAATAAGCCAGACCTCAATTAGTTATTTAGCACAAGCACAACTGTATGCTGTGCAAACAGTTCTGGAGATTTTTATCCATCATATTTGTATCCCTCCTTCCTCCAAGCAGTTCAGGGTAGCATCCATTTCATTCTCACAACAGCCCTGGGAGACAGATTGAGCTAAGAGGGACAGATGGGGCCAAAGTCACCCAATCAGCTTCCCTGACCCACCCCTAACTTAGCCACAATGCTACACTCCATAAGGCCCTTCAATTCTGCAAAGCAGTTTTATAAGTTTAAAGCATTTCTATCCTACCTCTCTCCCAAAGAACCTGAGGTGGGTTACAATAAAATGGAAAACGTTTATAAACAAGTTTAAAACATACAAATTAGAATTAAAACAGACTAAAAACTATGAATAAGACCATTTAAGTGGAAACTGTAATCTTAAACTACAATCCGTTAAAAACAAGGTGATAACCAAATGGACATTAAAATCTTGCTTTCGGTGCCTTCAAATATTTTCATGATGTTTGTCTGTGCTAGCTCATTATATTTAATACAATGCTATTTTGAAATGACTTTGTTAATGTAATGATAGGCAATTTTTACTTAGGCAATGTTTATTTCATTTTTTTTCCTTCTGCACATTCTGAAGATCCTTGTACTCCCCTTCCCAGTGTCATTCTGCTTGTGTCAGAACACTTACATTCTTTAATAAACCCAGTATAGCATGTTGCATCTGGAAACCGACTGAGCTTCTGCAAAACTACAACTGCAGCAATCTCTGAATAAGATGTATGTGCTATCCAAAGACAGACAAGTCATCAAAAAATAAATGTCAAATTTATTAGGAAATCCAATATTCTACATACTAAGATTCAACAGTTACTGTATTACAGCATTTCCAGAAGGCAGACATGCATCTATGGACCTTACATTTACAACTACTTTTCTCTTGTATTATATCTTGGGACACAAGAAGGCAAATACATAGGACAATTTTTCTACATTTTAATCAATTAATGACAACGATTAACACCTTTCTTTTATATCCATTACTACATTTTAGGAAAATGGGTCCATCATGCTACAAATTTGCTGAATGAAAACCAGAGTTACTTAAATATATATATATATAATGTACAAATCATGCCTATTAAGAAATGGAACACGGAATTTACCATGAATCTGCCTTGCCCACGTTTCCCAACATTCAAATATACTACATGGTTTCTAGAATTAGTTTAAGGCACAACTTAAATCTGCAACTAAAAAATCCCCCCCAGTGGGGGGTCCCTAAAAGGACGTCTAATGGCACTAGGGCAATCTTATCCTGGCTCCAAGCTCAGTACTGACCATAATCCTTGCCCCCCCCCCATCATTTCCTGTAGGAACTGAAAAGGTGACAGCCATCCCTCAACCCCTTCTCCTAGTTTAAATCATCCAAGACTGCACAGACTGGGTACCTTCCTTTATCCTCAGATGTCTCAGGGTACTCGGTGTTCTACATTAAATTGCTAACACTAATTTACAGTAATCCCGCCAACCCTTGTAAGGACCTCACCAGTCCCCAGAATCAAGCCCACTTAAGTACTTACACAACTAGAACAATATGAAGAAAGCGCAAAAGACTCCTCTCCTGGCCACTTTGAGAAAAATAAGATTCCATTGATAGCTCCACCCAATCATGGTCTCCTTGGCTAGAGTGGTGTCAGGCAGATTAGCTCTGTCTTCTCCTCCCTAAGTGTCCTGATTATTTTACAGGGTTAGCCATTTGGGGGAGGGGATACAAAAAGCAGTCCTTGGAGCCAAGGGAACACCAGGGCAATAATATTTTCTCCACCTTTGCATTTGAACCTGTTGAAGGACCTGTCCACTTCGCAATCTGTTTGGGATGTGCTTCCTTTGCCAGTACTATCCTATGTAGGCCATGAAGGCTTTCTTTTGTCTTAAATTCTAGGTGAGACTCTTAAGAGACTGAAAACATTCTTAGCATTATCCTCACGATTTGCACTTCTCCCTTCTCAGGGTGAAGGGCACAATTTTCTTCTTTGTTTCAATAAATAAAATAATGTTTCTCCTAAAAGTTTGCACCAAAAAAGAGAGTGAAGTGGTCATGTTGTATTTAGATGCTGTGACCAATGTTCCCTCTAAGCTGTGGAGTCTTGTGAGCAAAAATTCTACTTTGTGAGCTACTGGCATTAAAGTTGTGAGTGAGCAATTTGGCTGCTGCATAAATTAGTTTGCCCTGGAGCCATCCTTCCTGAGCGAAGGCAAAAATCTGTGAGTCGGAGGCTAAAAAGCTGTGAGCTAGCTCACACTAACTCAGTTTAGAGGGAACACTGGCTGTGACTATATACACGTCAGCTGTTAAGCTGTAATTTACATCTGGCCACCACTGAATATGTTGTGGTCCTGGCTAAAAAAATCTGAATCCTGAAGGGAGAGACCTTGGCAATCTTGTGTATTATCTCACAGAGGTGCATGTTTTGTGGTATTTCTTCTTGGAGTCTGCAAACCCACAGTACCAAAGGAGACATGGCCACCAAGAATATAATATCTGAGAGCAGAATTCACATGGGTTTTCTGCAAGGCAAATTTCATCATTTGGTCAGCCATGTCCTTAAAGGCTCCCTTCTCCATCCTTTGGAATTGCTAATCCCAAGGCTATAAGGCTGTCAACTAGGGAGTCCAGCAGGAGCTTGAATAATTTTGATGATATTCTTGGGGAGGTTCTCTGAAACCACTCACACATTCAGGTGGGCAGCTGTGTTGGTCTGAACTAACAGAACAAAATTCAAGTCCAGTGGCACCTTTAATACCAACAAAGTTTTATTCAAGGTATAAACTTTCGTGTGCATGCACACTTCAGATACACTGAAAAAGAAATTATCAGTCCATACATATAGGTAGAGGGTGAACAGCAAATTAGCATACAACATAATGAAGATGTTTAACAGATGCAAGGACCAAACAGGAATAACAATCTTAATTTATATGGTCACCGTTTGTTTGGATTTAATTCCGGGGGGAAACATAGTGAAGCAACTAAATATATCAGAATTAGAGACTGATGTGTAAACATATATTTCTTAGTTGTGGAATGCTGAGAGTAATTAACTAGGTCTCAACAGGTTCTCAGTTGATTACTTTCAACATTCCACAATTAAGCAGTAAACTCACAAATCTATTTTCATATCTACAATTCATTAATCCAGTGATCTGTTTGATGCTTTTCATCATATAGGAATAAATATTAGAAAGAAGTAAACTAGACCCCCAAAGATTAAGTAAATACAGCTGAAGTGGAATGGAACATCAATTGAGCAGGGGGAAAATGCATGTTATACAGCTGTGGAGGCTGAGATTCAGGTTTCACTTACTTTGATACATCAAGCAGGAAGTCATTCAGTTCAGTCTGTTTGGCAAGGCCCTTTGACACCTGACGGGAACATGGGACATACTATTGCTTATTTAAGCAGAAGATTAGAATCAGAGTGAATCTGTGGAACATATATGGTTTATCAGTAGGCCTGAAGACTGCCTTCCTCATCCTTTGGATATAACTTCTGAAAACAATGGCCTAGGATACTTTCCACAAACCTGTTTAGAGAGCTAAAGTGTTTAGTTTTTGGTTTACAAAGATTGCCTTTTCTCGGTTTCTTCCAACCAATGAATATGGTAAAAAAACGGTAAAAAAAGTTAAGTCATCTTTTAACGACTCCTAATAGCAACTATATACTGTTTTTCCTTAGGTGCATAGAAAAAAGAGAAACAGACCGAACTAGAGGTGTGAAGGCGGCGGCGGCGGGGGGGGGGACTGGTGGAAAAACCCAATTATTTTCTGTTTTTTAAAGGACTTTTTTTTTTAGGTGAACAATGGAAAGAAATTCCTGTGGAACATGTTCTCTTTTGAAATGAGTGAAAAGCTTTTCAAAACAAGGTTTTATTCACTCAAAATATGTAGTAGGAGGGTTTGTATGTAAGACAGTTATACAAGGCAATCTACAGCACTAGATAATGACAAGTTGGTACAAAAGGATGGCTGCTAAGGTGGGTCATTATCCATCTTGTGTGCTATACAGTGCTGACTGGGACAGACTCAGCAGCACCCAGATCCGCAAGGAGTTGTGGGAGAAGGAAAATTCTACCCCCAATTCCTTCCCTCTTATTTTCCCAGAGGAGAGTTGATGGGACCAGCCACCTTTCACCACTAGCCAACTGCATGGGGAAAGGGTGGCTGGAGTTCAAAGCACATGGTGAAGACAAGGAGGGTTGGAGCAAAAAGCTGGTCATGCACATTTCCTGCTTCAAGCGTTCCTTCATGAGCTGGATGGTGGTGGAAAGGAGACTCAGAGCAGAAAGCACACAGATACAGGTTTCTGTTTCAAGCATTTTTTTCTCCTGGCCACTGCTACCAAGATGATGGGCAATGCTGCCTCCATACCCTTCCCTACCTGGCTTCCAGCAGCTTCTTTGCCACCTGCCTGCTTTCTCTCACCAGCAGTGGCCTTTGCCACCATCTATTACTCTGCTTTCCAGCAGCTTCTGTTACCAGCTTTTTTTAAAAAAGAGAGAGAGGTGCCTGAACTCTCAAGAGAGAAATGAAGTTTTCAATCTGAATACTGAAAACTCATGAATTTTTAAACATTTTTTTAAAAGAATTGTCAAAGAGGTTCCAGAATTCTGTTCCAGTGTGTTCCCCCAGAAAAAATACCCTGCCGGTCCCTTCCCTCTACCCTAGCCCTGGCAATGCATCTTAGGGGTTGCTAGGCAACCTCTAAGATGGCAGCTGACCTAATGATGTGCCCCAAGATCTAGTTTTGTCTTTCACTTTTTTAAAAAATCCTTCTCTTCTTCAATCTTCATATTTTCCTGCAAACTGGAGGGTTCTCCCAGGTTTACAGAAAAATCTCCACTAGAGGAACATGTTACTGTGGTGTAAATTTTTTGATCCACACACTGTGGCGATGTTTAGATTTTATTTTATTTGATTGCCATCAAGTCAAAGCTGACTAATGGCGACCCCATAGAGCTTTCAAGGTAAGAGATGTACGGACGTGGTTTGCCATTTTCTATCTCTGCGTCATGACCCTGGTATTCCTTGGAGGTCTCCCATCCAAATACTAGCCAGGGCTGATCCTGCTTAGCTCCCAAGATCTCATGAGACTGAGCTAGCCTGGGCTATCTAGGTCAGGGATGTTCGGAAGTAGTTATTTGCTAATAATTGCTGTGTGTTCTGTAAACGTATACAACAAAGTTCCAATAATATATTTATTGGTTAAATGTACCTAATTTTGTGCACAGTATAAAATTAGTTTGTATGATGACAATATACAATTGAAGAGTACAATGCTTTCAATGTTAAATCAAAAATGTGACCTTTTGTGTGTTTTTATAACTGTTATTTTATTTATATTATTTTAATGTGTTTTTATAATCATTACTTTGTAAGCTGCCTTGAGTTTAGGAAGGGAGAAAGGCAGCTAATAAATGTTTAAATAAATAAGATAAATGTTACAAAGTTTAACTCAATACCCAAATATGCTACCAGCCCAATTATAAGTATATGAGACTGTTTCCTTTCCATAAAGTTTGTTTTTCCAACATTTATTTGTTTCTGCCTCTTTGATAGGAAAATTTTACATGCATTTACTAAGGTGGCATAGGATACAACAGTTTTTAGCTCCCAAGTAATGGGTATATTGGCAATTATAAAAAGCTACAGAAAGTTTATTCCCATAGCAGAAAGGTTGTTCATGGTCTGATGTTATCTTTTGACAGTTACTTCTATTTTTCATCATTTAGGTACTACCAGATTGATGTGGTAATGTTTTATTATGCTAGCATTAGTATATTATGTTCATTCAGCAATACAACGTAATTCAGAGACTTACCTCTACTTGATGTAATGCTACTGAGGCCCATGCAAGATTGGCTGTTGCAACCTGAAACATTTTTAAAAAGAAACCTTATTTCATGAAAGATGTAAAACATTTTCAGCCTTTCAAAGAGTACAGTAACTGGCACAATAGTTTTGGTGTATTTAAAAAATCACGTAAAATAATTGTGCCATAAAAGAGCTCGCCTACCCTCCTTTTAGTTCATGCCGGTAGGAAGACTGGAGTTTAAATACTAAGTAAACAATACTTTGTATTGTTAAAACTTGAAAATAAATGTTTTTTTAAAAATACTGTTAAATGTTTCTCTCATTCAGAAAGTAAGCCCATAAGAATGAAATATTCTCATTTAGTCCACTAAGTCAATAAACCATCTGTTAAATCTTCTGTTGTAGAGTTCAGCTTCAGATCATTAACACACCTGTTGTCTGCCAGTCACAGGGTGAAATATGGAATTTCATAAATGGATTATGGGTTAATTTTGAACTTTTAAAAGTTTCAACTGATTTTTCCATGACAAAAGTGATGATAAAAATATGCTAAATTAAGTTTAAAAACACAGAAGAAATATTAACCAACAATAACTTTAAAAAGGCTATACTAGTGAGTATAAAATATAACATGTCACTGTTTAAAACAGAACATCACTGTTTAACAATGTCAATATATCATGAATCAATCTTAATAACAGAAACAAAGGGTTAGGATCCAGCAAAGTATGAGTGGAAAGAAAAACATGTGTTGTACTGTTCAGTAGTGCAAGTTCACCAAAATATTGATTTGAGCAAAAAATACCTTGGGATACATCTTGCTTATGCAGGAAAAAAAGTTTGGATCTAACTGTTATAACTTTTTGTTTGTATGGTATTGTTTGCTTATGTGTTTTATTGACTTTTTAATAATTTATTTTTTAATTGTTTAAATGTTTTAATGTTTTTATATGTGCCATCTTGGGGACCTTGATTGTGTGGAAAGGCAGTATAAAAGTGTTTTAAATAAATAAACTTAGTACAAGCAGACCAATAGATTTACACATGGATGGTAGATGGCTACTTTTCCATACACAAAAGGGATCATCATTTTTGCTCCTGAACAGAACCACCAACAGCCACCCTATATTGTTCCACAAAGATTACAATGCAGCACAGGTGGGCTTGTATCCTTGATGTTAAAAACACATCTTCCATGCATCTGTGAAACTCTCTGAATCATAACCAGTGTGAGAATGCCACTTAGACAGGGCTATGGTGTCAATGATATAGTGGCTCCACAAAATGAGAGATGATCATTTCAAAAGACAGTGATCAATGTATTTATTCAATAATTTCTAGTTTAAAACACTGAAAGCTTTCAAACAACATAAAAGTTTCCATTCTATAAGGGCAGCCACAGTAAACAGAGAGCACAGTCCCTGTCCTCCCAGCCCTTGGCCAAATGCAAACAGGTGCACGTGTACTGCAGTGCATTATCCATTCTGTTTAAGAGGAAGTCCATATACATTTGCTATGTACCAAACAGGTTGCTTCACAAACTATTGCTGCTTGCAACCAAAGGCCAGTCAAGGTGGAGAAGAGAGGAAAGATCTCCTCCTGCAATTTGTTGCCCTTTCGTTTCCAGGCACAATTCAAAGAGTTCACTCTTATTTTTAAGGTCCTAAATGGCCTGGAGTCTGGGTACTCGAATGACAGCCTCCTCCCATACTGTTGAGCCTGTCAGCTAAAAACTTCCTCAGAAGTCCTGCTCTTTGTGCTCCTATCTACAGACATGTGGTAGGTGGTGACCAGAAACGGGGCTTTCCCAGCACTGGTACCTCACATCTGGAATGCCCTTTCCCTTGAGACTTGCCTGACACCTACCCTCCTTTCAGGGACCAAGCCAAAATGCTTCTTTTTCCCAAGGCTTTGAAGAAGCTGCCAGATAATGTTGACTCCTAATCCCAACCACTCAAGATCATTTCTCCTCAGAAATGCAAGAACTTTTCTTGCAATGGGCTTCCAGATGCATATAAATATGCATCTGGTACCCTCCAGGTGTAAAAAGCAGCTGGTGAGTTGATTCTCAGTGGGAAAACAGCCATGGAAAAGATTAAACACACAGTCTACTTGCTCCTCTTCTCAATATAAAAATCTCCCAAGGATGCTTTGGAGGGGGGAACAATTACAAAACTAACTTCCTCTCAAAAACATTTGCCCATCTCAAAAGCAACCTTTGTTCATTGTGCCATCTAGGTAGACTTTACCTCTTGATGACTGACATGGAAGATGTCATTTCCCCAGTGCCGATAGAGTTCCAGGATACCAATCAAGTCACCAATTGCAGTAACAATTGGCAAACAAAGCACAGAATGTATACGAGTCCCTGATTCCAATCCAGTACCTTTGGGAAATCGCTCATCCTTTAAAAAATCAAGAACAAGTTTATATTAATGGTGCATTTTTTCTTATCTTTAAAATTATTCAGGGTTCTTCAAATGGAGAATGTTGTTCCATAAAGACTGTTAAACTGGGACCTTGTATTTCTCAGTTGAATTCACTAAATGGCCTTCACAGGTGACTATTAAGAGTTTCAGTTAACTATTAAATGATCTGCTCCACAGACTTGCTGTGAGGAATGTAAAAATGCCATACATGTTAACATTTTATAGAAATTATTAACAGCAACATAATGTAATGGCCAGTATGGGATTTCTTTGGGTACATTATCTAATTCTGGCCCAAGATCAAAGAACTGCAAGATCTCAATAGCCATTTTGAATGACCTAGGGGTTGCATAGATAACCCAAAATTATCTAGGCTGCTGCAGAGGTGAGCTCAGGGGTTCCCTGCTTGTGTGATGTATAAACATTAGGAAGGCACACAATCAAGTGTGGAAACTTGCTCATGACTTTCCCCCCAGTGTTGTACTGTTTAAATATATACAAGAGATGCTTTATATGAGAGTCCTATGCACATGAAGCCTTTCTGCCCTTTTCTCTCAAGAGAAACACTGTGAATTAATGCAATGATATTCTGTCATTTTCCTGACAGAACGATATCATTGTAGCATTACATTATTCCCATGCAAACAGAAAAGAATGAGAAAACCCACACAGGCAAAGAGTTTTATGTTTGTAGCAGAACTGCAGGTTCACAATCAATTACTCTCCGGCAGCCTGGTCCAATGATTCTGTCACACTGGGAGCACCATTATCAACTCAGAGCTCCTCTGTCACCTATCACTTCAATTAAAAGAACAGCTCTGTAAATATAGAGCATTCACTGAATGTGAGAAAACCAACATTTACAATGTACATAGATAAGCTTCAAGAATCAGATTTCTTTTCCACAGGTGAGCACAGATTCCTATTAAAAACATTCACTATTTATGTTTCTATAATTTGATGCAACTATTGTGATTACTAAATACATCATACAAATCTGTCAACATAGGTACTTCATTGCTACAGCAACCGGGAAAAGCATTTTATGCCAGATATGCTTTTTGTTTTTAAAAAGCATAAGAAAAAAGTGTAAAAAAATGATACACATACACTTTCTTTTACTTGCTGAACTTATTTGAAAATACCTTGAAAGGTATGGATATTAAAAATATATTAAAATATAAACAAAGTGATGGTGACTAATGAAAGAATCCAGCAACCAGAATCGCAAACTAGACTAGTAGGTTAAGCAGCCCAGCTGAAGTCTCTGGGACCAAGTTTCGATGTGCTCACTCCTCTTTAAATTCCTCCAGTGGTTTTATATCCAGTTCCAAGATACAGCACAAACTCTTTATTCTTACCTTCAAAGTCCTCCATGATCATGGCCCTCGCTTTATTCTTTACCCCCATACACCAATGTAACTATCCCCTGACATTTGCACTCTCAACTATTCAGTGGTCTCTTGTAGTGCAATGCTAAACACTTCCATCCTTCAAGCCAACCAGATTCAATGGATTTAGAAGGGAGCAACTCTATTTAGGATTGCACTGTTGCTCACTTACATTATTCTGCATTTGCTGTCTCTAATACCCTGCTACTCTAACCCTCAGAAAATGGTGCCACCTTCCTCCTTTTAAATTCTTCCTCAAAACCCACCTTCTGCAAGAAGCCTTTGGAGCAACTCCTTTGTCTTCACCCCTGTTGCAATTAAGAACAAAGCTCTATGTAATACTGAGGATCTGTAATTGGACCCCCTAGGTGTGTGATTTTACTGGCAGTCACGAGGGGTCCAATGTGGACTGGGCTTGCTGGGAAACCACAGTTTTCTGGGGAAGAGATAGTTAACTCTGCCTCCTTGTTTCACTGATTGGGAATACTGACTGGGTTGCAGAACATACTTTGAGTCCAGTGGCACCTTTAAGACCAACAAACGTTTATTCAAGCTATTAGCTTTCATGTGTACATACATTTTCTCAGATACATTGATACTGGGCAACAGTTAGCTTTGTTATGGAAAAACACAGTTAACCCCCTTATCCCTGTGTTTTAACTTCTCAGAGCTTAATCTTCTCCATTAGAATTCCTATAACAAATGTTACAGTTCAAACTTCACATCATCAGTATTATAACTGGATTTACAGAACTTAAATACCGTAGCGAAGCACGGGTGTCAGGCTAGTTCCAGTACATAATTGCTCAGTCAACTAATTCTTCAGAACAAATTTTAAATTAAATTAAGACAATATTTTAAAACAAGATGACAATTTACCCCCAAAATATCTTCCACCAACAATGTTCTTCTAGATTTAGCTACATATGCAGATATTGTGGTTCCAAGTGTAATGGGCCCTACAGGAACAAGACGTGGTTGTCCATCATTTTCTCCTGGTGGTGTGAACATGCTGAGACTCTAATGAGAAAGGGAACAAAACAGAAAGTAAAATTAGAACATCTGATTATTTCCACAGGGAATCATAATTTTTATCACAAAAAACAACAGTAATCCATACATGCTTACACTCTTTTCTGGAAATGTTGAAATATGGCAATTTCCAAAAGTTAATTACTTTGCCATCCTAAAACTTTCCAAGGTCAACAAGATTTGCTAAACAGTGTAGTATTTTTGACACCAGACCTCACCAATAAAACATCTAAGCCTTCACAAACTTAATGTATTGTATGGAGGCTGTGCCCCCGCACTTACTAATCTGATTAGAGGCTGCCCAGCCAAGGGAGCCACCCAGCAATACACCAAGGTTTCAGATGGCCCAAAGGATCTGGAGGGCATGGCAACAACAAAGAAGGCAGGGTGGGACCCAGCCCAATACAGGGAATTCCTAGACAGGGAGGACAGATCCAGGGGAGAGCACCTGGCCAGGTGGAAGAGGAGACAGGCAGTTCCAGCCTCACAAAGTCTAGGCAGGCTATAAGCAAGCTGTTTTAGTGGAGGCCAGGAGGGTGGGACAGGGTGTGCCCGGACCCAGAAGGAACCCCCATTGTCCCTGGTTTCTGACAGTTTACAGGGCCTATACCCTGGACTGGAGGGAGGAAGAGAGGCTAGGGATGTTCCCTCCCCCAGGAAACCCTTCAAAAGGCAGACTGAAGAAGACCCAGGCCATTCCCCAGGCTACAAGGCAGAGGACCGTGGAAGCCAGAAGAGACAGAATAGGGTGCAAGCAAACCCTCCTCCTGGTAACTGAGACCTTCTCAAGGCCTGCCAAGGAAAAAGGCAAAGCTGGAGGGCACTACATCCCCAATATCTGTCCCTACAACAAAGGAATCTGACATGTTCCTATAATCTATGGGTTAGTCTGTTCACATAAGGCCTGGTCTTCAGTGCGGCAGTTCCCATTACTAGAGCATCTGCGCAGACATTGAAACATATTACAAAGTTCTACGTGTAGTCAGAAATGGTGCGCAAGCCCAAAGGTTATGTCTGCACCACCATGTGTAAAACCTACACACCCGGACCATATGTGAACACTTTATTTAACATAGGAAAAACTCACAACTGGAGAAGGGGAGAGGGAGGCCCTTTCCTTTTGACCTGGTTGACTCAACTCTTTTCTGGTAACCTTTTGTAGTATGAATGGGAATATAAAGATTTTCATATATAGGTTTTTTCCTTCTTGATTGTTCATATTCATATTTCTCGGGTTTTTATAGATTTATTCTTTAAGTAATATTTTATTAGGATGTTAGAAAGGCCTGTTATATAGAAGGCTTTCCTCTTGTAGGTCTGATATTGTTAGCAGACAACATAATAGGTACAAAGTTCATGATTCTGTAGTTCTTAGGGCAAACCTTTCAATGTCTGGGTCAGATAAGATTTTAGTCTGATATGAAGAATCCTTGCCCATTATCATTTAGGTTAGGTTAAGTAAACACTTAGTTTGATGTAGATATGTTTCTTTATATCTGGCCAATCAGAGGATTATTACTCAAACTACCATTGTCTTTTGTAACCAATTATGCTGTTTGAATATTGTTTTCTTGATGATGTCAGTCCATGTATAAAATATCATGTATTTCCTGAATATGTTCAGAATATGCTCAAGAAGAAGATGAAGAAGAAAAAGAAGAAAGTTGTCCATTTTTGGTTAACTATTTGGTCTAATTGCTTTCCTATTAATTGAGGCATGTTTCCTGATTATGCTGAGAAGAAAGCAATCAGTTTTGATGGGTCCTTTGGCCTAACTGTTTTCCATATTTCATTACAATAAAATACAAGAACTTCCTCCTCATTTGACTTCATTTTTGACATGGAATCTAATATGTACAACACTTTCCATTAGCCACCAGCCATTCTGCAGTTCAGAAGAACAAGAGGGAGAGAGAACTCAAGGCCCTTCCAGAGGCCTGTCTTGCCCAGCTGATACCAGTTCCTCAGTCAGTAAGTACCTGTCCCTGCAGAAGAGGGAGGGAGAGTCAGCAAGGCCCCTTCTGCAGGCCTGCTTCCACTAGTTTATATTTAATGTTGCTTTGTCTTCTACTTTTTTTTAAAGAAAGGAAGGATATACATATAATAAAGAGAGCCCAAACTCTTTTGAATAAACAGGGAAACAAGTAATATGTCAAACGTTACCTACACTGGTGCCTGAAAATGCATTAACTTATTAGAGTCCACTTTACAATGTAGTTGTAACAACATCTCAGAATAGCTGTCTATTTTGTTAAGGGAGGCAGATGCATGTAAACTATTATAATCTATTCATACAGAGTTTTAAAAAAACTCTTTCTCCCCAGCCCATCTGGCAAAAGTAAGGGAACATAACATACTGGGATGATAATCATTTGTAAGCAACTTTTTAGAACTGTGCTTATTATTATGATCATGTTCTCAGATGTATTCAAAATGGATAGCATGACAATTCACAAAACCTGTGAGAAGCCTTATCATCAAGTCATCAAGACACCAGTGTTTTCTGGTTGAACAGAAGTGACAGTTACCTCACAAAACTAATGTGATGCTGAGAGATCTGCAAATAGTATTTTTAAAGGAGGAAATAACATCCAAAAAGAGTGTACCTGCCCTTTTCCCTTTCATAGCTAGAAGGGGGTGGTGGGGGTGGTTTTAACTGGTGAAAATGGACAGTTTTTTAACTGGTGAAAAAGGGTTAATTCTCCAGTCACCATATCATGCCCCTACTATCTTTTTCTTTTTTAACTCTGGGAAGATATGTTCATGAATTTCCCATTACTATTTTAGCTATAGGAAGAGCAGTTAAGAATGAAAAGAAACTCAGAGTAACTTCTTGCATTTTTCTAAAACTCATTCCATTTATAAATGCCACTATACTTGAATGTGCAGCTTTATCAAACAATTGAAACAATTTAATTTAAACAAATCAAACAATTTTAAAATGCAGCTGTTAAATGTAAAATGTATTTAGTTTTACATTACCAATGAAAATTAAGCAGTAGCCGATAGCTTTGAATGGTCATCAGAAAGTGAAAAGTAATTGTATAAAATATTTCAGTACTACCTATCATAATATTAATCATATTGCAAATAATTCACAAATTTAGATTAAAAACCAACTCACAGCCTTTATTTTCTTAGTTTGGGGGGGGGCCTGAATTTCAAAATTCCACTATTTCATAGCTACTTAATAGAGACTGCACAGAAATTAAAATGAAGAAAACACCTGAAATACTATTATTTATTAATCATATTGGCTCAATTTTAGCTCCTCTTCAGACATGTTTTAAAAGCCTCTTTTTCTTTATACTGTCAATCAGGGGTCATTTTGTAGAAAAAGAGGTGCAGGAGCTCATTAGCAGAGCTCATTAGCATAACTTATTTGCATATACCACACCCCCTGACATCACCAGAAGTGTGTCAGAAGGCAACACCCACCATTCAGGCTCCACTGGACTGTTTTGGATTGCTAGCTATTGGGGGGGGGACATGCAGATCTGTCCTCACAGAGGAGGGAGAGCTTGTACCTGAATAAAACTTGGTGTTAAAGGTGCCACTGGACTGTTTTGCATTGCTAGCTATGGAGGGGGGGGGAACGTGCAGATCTGTCCTCACAGAGGGGGGAGAGCTTGTGCCTGACAGTTTTGGACCAGGGGGCTGGGGCTCTGCAGCTTACCTGGCTGCTTCTTGCTCTGACTGAGGGCTGCTGGGAGCAGGGGGCGGAGCTTGTTGCATGTGCCCACCCCCTAGGCTCTTTACTGCCGGAGCTCCGCTCCTGTGCGCTCCTGCAGGAAATGACCCCTGCTGTCAATGTTTTGAAACTTTAAAATACTAGTTCATGTTGGAGCCATCCAAAATCAGCAATAATAGCTTTAGTAGTTCAAGCTGTTTCACCAAACAATAGCTTGCACCAACTATACTTTAAAATCCAAACAATGGTTTGCGGTTTCATCTACAGTTAAATCATGGTTAGAGATGCTGAGTGAATCCATCTTCCTGCTTATGTCTTTTACTTGCCTGCCTCCTATCTGAGTCCCCAGATGTTGTACCAAGCCATTCTACCCTGGTCAACTAAATGCAATTTGGTATCATATGTGCTACTACATTATCACTGCCACTGGCTGGCTATTCCCAGGGAGATAGATCAAGGGAGTTAGCCAGCTGAAGAAATACTTGCGCCAGCTTTCCAATTTTCAGGCAGTGTTTAGCTGACCTCCACAGGAAGAACTATGCCCCTAACTATGAGCTGACAATCAGATAATGTACAAACCATACCTAGTGCAAACCGTGGTTTGCAAACTTGCTTCAGGGTACCAGCAGTCACAAACCACCATTTGTCAAGTCAGGATGTCATATGTCAAGCTTCCTTGTGGTGTGATTCTGAATCGAACAAAGCTCACCTTTGTTCTTTGCCAAAATAACAAATTTGAATAAACCAAGCCAGAAAAAAGTATTCAACACAGAAAGACCATATTAAAGATCCAGAGAAAACACAACATTGTTCTGAAAGCAGTGTAACTCAGCTCATCTATGACCTGATATTTAACTGACCTCTTCCTGCTAAGAACTCCCATACTGTGCCAGCCCCTTTCATATTTTATATTCTGATCCAGCCAATTTTGCCTATGAAAACTAAAAGGTCCACTTTGAATGTTTACATTATGAAATATGGGCCAGCAAATGATACCACCTGAAAGACTGCAGACCAGGTCCAGATTACACTGGGTGACAGTCAGTTTATTTTGTTACCTCCCTAGTTTGATGCCAACTGTTCAACAATTGATGGTGGTGCTAATAACCAATGGTCCACAGCAGGGGTCATTTCGTAGAAAAAGAGCTAGGGGGACTCATTAGCATAACTCATTAGCATATGCCACACCCCCTGACATCAGGGGCCTGGCGGTGGACCTGCAAGGCCAGCGGGAGTTACTACATAATATCTTAAGAATGGGCATTTTGACCATACAAGTTCTCAAGTGATGACAGGAATTATAACAAGAACTACATTACATGGGAACTCAGGATATATATCTTTCTCTGTTGAATCAAAATGACAATACTATTTACAAACATGAGACAGTATAATCATAGAATCATAGAGTTGATCAGCCTAGAGCATCTGTGACAAGTGTTTGTCCAGCTAGCTTCCAGCTACTAAAACAGAACTTTTAAAAAATGAATGTTACTGTAACTAGTATGCTTCAAGAAAGAATATTCTTTTCAGCTTAAAAATAAGACATACTAAGTTTTTTTATTAAAAATTAATGACATTAGAAAGGCAATAATTTGGTTCCGTAAAAGACAAGAGTCAGCTATTCTGCTTGATAAAATCTTTAAGGGTGTCACTAGGTGGCACTATTTATCAGGCAGAATATGTAACAATTCCTTATTTTCAGTCTCACATAACAGTTTAGTAAAGTCACCTGAAAACATGATCATGTGTGTATCTGTGGCCTCTCTTTCTGTACTGTCATTCTTATGCAAACACCCCACATACCAGCATCTACTCAATGCCTTCTATATTCCTATCATTCCAGTTTTTTTCAGGTAACATATTAGAAGAACTTTGTTGAAGACAACTACATGACTGCTAGATGGCAAAAGAACCATTCTTTGATAACAAAAATGTGTGATTACAGAAAAATACTGTAACATTAAAAGCAGCCTTTATACAAAACTAGCCTGATACCCGTGCTTTGCTACGGTATTTAACTTCCATAAATCCAGTTATAATACTGATGATATAAAATTTGAAATGTAACATTCGTTGTAGGAATTCTAATGGAGAAAATTGTAGTGTAAAAAATGAAGTGAGACATACGTACTTTTTCTCTCTCTACTGAAGGACCTCTCTGTAGACTGCTGGGGCAGGCTCCCTCATGGCTTTAAGCACCCTGCAACCGCTGCTGCACCTGACAGACAACTGCCTGTTAGGTGTAGGAGGTGGGGGTAGTGTGTTGGAAGCCATCAGAGAGGCTGGGCCAGCATCACCCCTAAGGTGATCCTGCTGGGGCAGTGTCCCTGATGGATTAAAGTACCCTGGTCCTGCTCCTACACCTGACAGACACCACCTGTCTGGTGTTGGGGGCAATTATGTTTAAAGGCATCAGGGAGGCTGAACCAGCAGCAGGGCTAAGGCAATCCTGCTAAACCTCCCCGGTGGCTGTAAGCATCCCACCTCCTCTCCTACACCTGACAGGCAGCTGCCTGTCCAGTGTAGGAAGGGGAGGGGGAGGAGTATCTGAAGCTACTGTGGAGGTGGGGCTGGCAGGATCACCAAGGCATTACTGGGGTGGTAACTCCCGCGTGGCTTTAAGCACCCTGCAACTGCTGCTTCACCTGACAGACATATTTGAAGCCCTAGGGAGGTTGGACCAGCAGCTTTGCTTCACCTCACAGGCAGTGGGCCACTCCTGATTTCCTCAACTGTCATTAGCTCTCTGTAGTCCCTTGTAACTAGTTTTTTCACCTCAGAACACTGAGCTCTGCAGCTGGCCAATCAGAGAGTGGGGGTGCAAGGAGGCAGCAGCCTGGCAGCCACATAGGAATCAATGGGGGGAGCACATTTTACCCCTTTTGACCCACTTAGGGGTCAAATTTCTAAAAATCCCTTCTTAGTGAGCATCTATGTCATGGTAGGAATGCTCTCCCCGAATTTGGTATTTCTAGGTCCAGCGGTTTGGCCTGGGCATTGATTTTATGGTGAGGGGACTTTCTTTTATATAGAGAGACCAGCAGTAAAGCCCGTTGTGAAAGCAATACAACGAGATCTAGAAAGATGTGATTTGTAACGAATGCATAGGCTGGAAGGAGGTAAAGTACCTCCTGGAGATTTGGGGGGTGGATTCTGTAGAGGGCAGCATTGGGGGGGCGGGGGCGGAAGGACTCAGCAGGTATAATGTCATAGGGTCTACCCTCCAAAGCAGCCATTTTCTCCAGGGGAACTGATCTCTGTCATCTGGAGATCAATTGTAACAGCGGGATATCTCCAGGTCCCATCAGCTGCACAGCAGGGGGTTGAAGAGAATGGTTTGATGGCTGCTGGGCAACAAGATTGGCAACAATAGTTCTCCAGGAGCAAATGGCTGGTTTGGAGGGTGGAGTCTATGGCGCTGTACCTGTCTGAGGTCCCCCTCTCCGGGCTCCACTCCTCAAATCTCCAGGAATTTCCATACCTAAAGCTGGCAACTTTATCTCCTCCCTTCTCAGCA